>NC_142186.1:22659360-22815860 GCF_026936395.1 Plectropomus leopardus
TGTAAAAACAGAGTCCAACACCTTCTGACCCTTGAGCTCATGAGTGCAGAATGCTTATGTTTGCCTTGGCGACTAGACGGTGTAATGCTAGCCCTAGCACTGCGGCCACAGGGTGTGTAACTTAATCACGTCCGGTGTGATTGGCAACACTGATGAATGTCCACTTTGTTTGCACAGCATAGTCATCCCCCCGTCCTCCCCACTCAGGTTGGACGCAACCAAGACTAAATCTAATTAAACAGGGCCACTGATGCTCCCTGCCCCCCAGTTCTGTCCCATCAGCACTGAGGGAACCACGGTCCCTGTGTACACTGTGGCAGAGTATGAATCCCTTTGTTTTGTGTAACTCAGACACAAGGATCAGTCCTCTTGCACGTGTGACCCATTTTTCAGACATCCTGTAGGCAATGAGCCACACCTCCGGCTGCCTCGCCTGATTTTTCATCACAGGTCACAGCACTTCTTTATGTGTCCTGTGGATTGAAGCCATTCCAGTGCTCATTGACTGTTTGTCATTGGGGAAAGATCGTCTTTGCTCATGAGGGTAAATTGGAAATGGATCAATGCAGAGTGTAGTAGTGACAGGGGGTTCATGTGTCCTTTTCCTTCTCAATACCATGTCCTTTTCTTATGGAGGATCTGCCCTTGTTGGAACTAATCTACTGTGGCTCACATGTTGTGAGATTTAATATGGAATATAGTTTTTATAAAACATTTTTTATATATGACTAAGAGGTTTTGTCATATTTGGTGAAAAAGAGACAACACTGAAAATTCGACTGTAATATAGTTACACATAACTCTAGTTCTATTAAAAAATCTAATAATTGTGATTGAATAACTGTACTAGAATGGCGGGTCTATTTCCTGTTATGTTAATGAAATTAATGAAACCATATAACTGATGCAAATAACCTGCGATAACATGAAATACAAAAACAAATGCAAAGAGAACAGTCATAGAATACATCTAGATCAAGCAGTATCCTCCAAGGCTAAAAAAAAATGAAGCCAACTCATATGCACCAAAAGCTGCAGTTCTTTGAATGGCCACTTGAGGTTGGCTCTAAAGGCGAGTCCATCCCCATAGACCCCCATGTTAAAATGTGTAATTTCTCCATTTATGACAGCTGAAAGGGAGGGGGGGGGGTAAGTTTTACATATAACAAACCTGTTTACAATTCATTAGGGCTTAAAATTGTGCAAAATTAAGGGCAGGGCATCTTAAGTGACAGGCTGTCTGCAAGGTCTTGGTACAGATCCACCCCTTACTCCTTCACTGTTCCAACCTCTTGTCCAAATATGGTCATTTCGAGCTAAAAAAAAAGAACAAGATGACAGCAGTCTACAAAATGATAGGTGATGTCACCATAGCTACATTGAATATTTTTATACAGATTATGAGATTATGATAGGCATGTCCAAAGTTCAGTGCGGGAGCCATTTCTGCCCCTCGAACCAATTTTAAGTGGCCTTTGACTTGACTTTTAAAATATACTATATGTGGCTGACCACACTACATTGGTTAATCAAGCAAAATCACTTTGCATTTTCTCCCTTCAGTGGCAGGACTACAGTTTGTAGACATGCATCAAGTAGGAACTCTGCAGGCGGAACTGATGTGTTTTCATAAATAGATGGTGAATGAGCAAATGGAATGATTACCAAACAGCAGACATTTCCTGCTAGGTAGCAGACATGGCCACGGCACTTTGCACTACTTTTCAGGGCTGCTGCCTTCAAAAGTAGTGCAAAGTTGAATATTTTTTCACTGAAAAATGAAACACTAGCTTTTGTCTTATTTAGCTCAGAAATATGTATATTTGGAATATAGTTAAGATACAGATGGACAGAGGAGGAGTGACAGCCACCTTTGCACACTGCTGAGAGCAGAAAAGTAGGCAGAGACACTGGAAGCACACACTGAGCAGGTAGCTTGCTCATCTTGTTCAGCCTCTTGACCTATGTGGCATCAGTGATGGGTTTATGGTGAGAGCTTAGTCCATATAGATGAAGCTAGGCTGGTAGAGAGATGGCTTTGTAAAGCAGTTAACTGCTACTTACTCTAGTAGTCTTAGCAGTCAGTGCACTATCCCAGCATGCTTTACTTCCAAAGCACTGAGATCAGTGGCCACTGGTAAGTAACTCATGATCACAAAATCAGAAGAGGACATCCCTTGCCATACGGTTAATTGGAAACTAAAGATTAGGGTAATCCACATTTATTAAATAGGTTCATCCTGACTGACGTAATCTCAGTGTGGTAATGGAGGGCCAGTTTAAACAAACTTGTTAGAGAGTAAGGTCGGCGTGAAACAGAACTACACTTCAAGAGCAGATGAAGTTCTTATTCTCACCTTCAAGTGAGATATTTTGAAGAAGAAGTAGGTGTAGTCACACTGAATGGAAATGGGTGATAATGGTTTGCTTGGAGCTCATATTCATGAGTTATTCATTTTAAAAAATCAAGATCATAGTATCACTGATCATCAGAATGAGAAATACATGCAAAAAGAGGTCAATGTTAAAGGTCAAAAACATAGACTTTGTCTGGCAGGATAATTATGCCGGAAAAAAAACTTTAAAATTAAAGTTTGTTTCTGCCACGATTCATACTCCAAACTGTCCTTGGAAGACCGCAGTGAGCCTGGATGACAATAACAAAGTAATGCTTGCTGATAAGGAGCGGCAAAGAAGTGAAAGCCTGAAGGTCAGTCCTGGTTGTGCTGGGAGCTCCCAGAGCGCTGAGGATTCTGCTGACATCCGCCGTCTTTGTTCTGCGTAATTGGCTAAAAGACTGAGCAACTATATTTACACATCCCCCGAAGAACATTAATTACAGACTGAGAAAGAGAAAGAAGTATCATCACTTCGCTGGTAGCTGCACATATGCATGCTTATTAAGGATGGTGGATAATATACTAGCTCTGGCACCATATAAAATTACAAATAAGATCCAGACGGATTAAATATGCCTAATAAGCATAAATGATCACTTATGTATATGTGGTTGAGAAGGATTCTGTATTAAATTGGACATAGCTGACAGCTGATGTGTTTCACATGCCATAACAACACGTAATACACATGTCAAACCGGCAGGTAAGATTTTAGTCATGTTCATCTACTACAACTGCAGATCCTTAGATTGACTATCCTTGAAAAGGAAAGGTCTGGTAGATGTTATATTCACCTGTGGATTATAAATAGAGATGAAATGAGTTATTCAAATAGCAGTAGGAGAGAGAGCAATCAGGAATTACAGTCTATCGAGGCTTTTGCCAAAGAAAAAGTTGGCAGCTCTTTAGTTTATGACTTAATACCTGCAAGACTTATGTGATTCCCATTAGCCTCAGATGTGATTTGTGTTAATTGCTCATTAGTTAATATATGCTATGTTCACATTACAATCAAATGTGGCCCAAATCCCTTTTTTTGGCTCTCATGTGACACAGTTCTGATTTTTTTAGAGTAGTGTGGACCATAGACTATATATAAAGATGCACAATGCGTCACCACTTCCTTCAACTGTACAAAATTAAGCAAAAATATCCTGGATATAACCACTGCCATCTTGCACTGGCGATGTCATTTGGTGCAAGAGTCTGCGTGGTAGCAATCTTCACAGTATCAAGTTCTACCGTATATCTGGTCGACCAATCTTGAACACACTAATTGTCACACACAGCTGTCAATCAGGACGTCAGACCCCCTATTTATAGCATCCAATAACTAATTAAAACCAAACTTATCAAATAAATAAACACTTGACTAAACATGAATGTGATGAGAACTACCGAAAATGACAGAAACCATCTTTAAAAAATAATTATTAGGTGAGTACTTTAATCTTTTAGCTTGGCCCTTGTCACATTAGTCAACATGAGGGGGCAGGTTTTATAGCCTTTACGACAACAGCAAGGTGGCTAACAAGATGTTTTGGCTTCACTTTTAGGGAGCTGTCATGTCATCCAACTTTATTTTACAGTCCAGGGTGTTAACACAGAAATCACATCTGGGCCACTTTAATATGTGGTCCGAAATCCGATGCATATCCATTCAGTGGCCATGAGGCTGCTGAGGTGCAGTCATGTTGGAATTCATGTGTTTCTCCCATAAATCCATGGTTCATTGCACAGGTGCAGATCACTTACCATCCAGTGTTAGAGATTATATGATGTGTTGAGTTTCAATTTTCAATTGTGGCTAGGTTTAGGCTTAGAACCACTTTGTTAAGGATAGGAAGATATCATGTTTTGGCATAAAATACCTTGTTTGGTGGCTACAAACACAACTAAATGTGTCCCTAACTGATGTTTAAAAATACCCTTGATCCCAAACAGTGGTCTGCTGCTATGTGCTACTTAGCAGCCATTTTACCGAGATGTCACCTTCTCCTCCTCCTTGTGATAAGTTACTCAGCTCATACACATGTAATCCGAATTAAATCATACGTATGAAACATACAAACATATCTGTGATTTGCAGAATGGTACAATATAATTTTCATCTGGCAACTAGGCTGTAAAACACACTTACTTGACAAAAATGTTATTGTTTGGATTTGAACACATAAAGAACCTTAATAGAAAGCTACAAAATGATAGAAAAGTCCAAATAAATAAATAAACCTGCCTTTTAACATACGGATATTAGCATTTATCTCAAGGCAACACTGTACAGCCTCACAGAGCCACTAATATAACTGTAATCTTGTCTTAACACCAAACCTTCTGCCATTAACCCCTAATGGATAGAGTGATTATTTCTATACACTTGAAAAACTCAATTGTGTTGTAGCTACCCTGAAAGTATTTTTGAAAGGTTGTGTTGTTTACTTGCAGGGATAAACTAAAACTCCATCCAGCAACAAAATGAATCCAGAAGGCCAGAAATATCAATAACATCTGCTTTAGTTTATAGTATTATTGTATGTATTTTCATGCGTGTTCAGAGAATCACTCAAGGGCGAATAATATTTACAAGGATCTAATAAAACACACTTTTATTATTGCATATTTAACTATAACAGACACTCCCCTCATTATTCGGTCGGTCACATGAGTGCCTATTTGCCAAAAGTGAGACCTCACCTTTTCCTGCTGTTCACAGTTTGTATCCTGCTTTACTTTAAGCAAAATAAAATCCGTTGGAGTGTCCTGTAGATGTGACTTTGACGTTCAGTTTGAAACAGTCATAGTGTTGTCATGTTTTTTTCTTTTTCAGGCATTCCACTATAGGGGATGCCTGTTGGGGACCTTGTTAACCACTTCCTGTTATTGTCTCTCACAGGAAGTTGATGGCCACTACATTACAGAAGTTCAATGGCAGACTTTCAATTTTCCTGTGTGTGTGTTCATATTTTGCAACGGATAGGCGCAGATTACCCAACACGTTCCGGAAACAGGAAAAAAAAACATTGATGTCCAGAGCGAAAAGCAAACAAACAAAATGTGACAGTGCAACTATTTATTATGTGCAATCAAGGCCAATTTGCCAAAATACCCAACTCAGTAAGCATTATACTAATCATTTGTGCATCAAAAGCGGCACAGTGGGGTAATACACTTCACAGCACAGCCCACAGCAGCTTTAATCATTATCACAGTTCATTTTACTATAATACATTTAGAGAAGCTCCTTCAGAGGTTGCTTTGAAAAGGCACTTGATTAAGTATAGTGCTGTGTGAGAAATACAATGTGAGCACTTGACCAGAGAGTTAGGAGAGCAGCAAGGGAATTATGGGGAAAAAAAGATTGCAGGGATGTGAATAATCTGGATCATCAAGCTATTTGTCTGATACTTCACACTGGAATTGTGATGAAATACTACACAGAAGGGTTAGCAATACAACAGTTTGGATGATGTGACAATATTGTTTGCAGCAGCAAGACACCTGTGACTTATAAATGTGACTGAAAAAGACAGCGTGAGGGTAAACCTTTAGCTGCTACAGGGACTTAAAAATCAAATCTGTAAAAGTGATTTATGACACACTGAGACCACAATCCTTCACTTTATGGCCCTCCTGCCACTGAGTATAACATACCTCAGCAGGTAAGATGTTTTTTCAGGCTTTAGAAATTATTCTTGAAGCTGAGAAAAAGGGGAAACATGTAATTACAGGCGCACAAGCGATAAATCATATTCATTGTTATGTCTTGTATGATGTTTGTCAATTACATCATGCCACGCTTTACAAATCTTTGAGTTTATAATGTGTGACCAATGCGCCTTATTATTTGGAGTAACCAAACAGTAGTGATGCAATTGAATGCAACAACCTAATCATTTCCCATGGAGCATGTTTTTGTACCCCTTCTTATTTGTCTTAAATCCACATTGTTTTTCTGTTTGGGTTTTTCTTCAACATAATGCCTGAAACCTATTGACACAGGTGCCAATCATAGTGTCTTTATTTATTTTTATTTTGTATTTATGTGGATATGGATATTATGTAATCCTGAATGTTGGTTGAAGGAGACAGGCGAAACTGACAGAGGGCATAAGTGCAAGCGTAAGGGAAGAAGAAAAACAGTTCTTGCTGAGGAGGACGGGGAGTTGGCTGATGTAATTGAGATAGAATGAGATGGTATCAGCAGTGGGGTCGCCATGAATAAACAGAGGGAGGGCACTGAGGACAATTGAATGTGTGAAGGAGAAAGAGGCCAAGCCTGTGCATGTGTGTGTGTGTGTGTGTGTGTGTGTGTGTGTGTGTGTGTGTGTGTGTGTAAGCATTCTCCTATATGCCTTTGAGCATATGTGTAGCTTGCATGCATGTCCATTTGTGTGTGTGAGGATCATCGTTGTGGCAGGGGGGAGGGGAAGCCTTCGTTTTAAGCCCTGGAAACTGACTGACTGGTGCTTTCCCCTGCGGAGCGCTGGCTGTGTTTGTGCAGCATGGAATAAAGACCCCGCTCTCGGGAAATACCCGGGGGATCATCACCTACACAAAACACCATCACGCACGACGTCGTCCTCTCTTTGTCTCGCCCACACGTCTATCTCCCGAATGTATTTGCTCACTCTATGCACACACTTAACACCGACACATCATCCACGTCAACAATCAACAGCTCGCACACAATGTAAACTGACAGCCGAAGGGGGTGATCGTGACAGAGAAGCTTTATGAATATGGAGAGCAGATCATCAAGTACTCGCAAATAAATATTAGCAGTTTTCACAACATGCTTGGAGCACCAGATAGGTTGGGTTCTTGAGAATCTATCTCACTTGTTACTGACTAACTTAGTTAATTCTGTGCAACATGTGAATTTGGCTTAAAGATCACAATGCATCAAAACAGATGTGTGTGAGACATTAGCAAAAGAAATATCATAACATATGGCCTTGATCGAACCTGAGGTTTCTGGGTTGGAATGGGTGGGACACACTGCCAGGCTCTGGCAGTGCAGATTTAGTTACTGTTCCCTTCCCCCCACAAGATAAAAAAGGGTAAAGTCTTTTGGGATGAGTAGAGTTGGAATGTACACAACACTAGAGATACTACAGATGGTATCAAACACGGTTTTGCTCAGAAGACCTCCAAAAAGCTTCAGCATTTCCTGTGTAATTAAAATGGACGAGAAATGCACAGCAGGTCACTTACAATGTTCCCATTACACATGTAAATATATTTTTCTTCTGACAGCATCACACACTAGTCATTTGTGAGAAAGAAAGGGGATTTTGTCATACAAACTCTGCAGGGCTTTTACAATAGCTGTTTGGAAAGAGTTTTACTGTAAATAAATCATTAGATATTTTGGGAAATCAGCTTACTTAATTTCTTGCTGAGAAGTAGATGAGACGATTGATACCACTCTTAAATTTGTCGACCATGTATGATGCTAAAGCAATGGGACAATTATCTAAGTTTAATAAAAAGACTGGACTATATCTTGTTTATGTAATCCAAATACAAACAGTAATGTAAAAATGATAGTTTGTGCAGTGATGTCCTGGAGTCTCCACTGGTTCCCTGGCAAACTCATGGTGGCCACAAGATTTGTGTGAATTTGAGTTTTTCATTATTTTGTATTGTGAATTTAAAGCCCAGCTCAGACCAAAGATTCATGCCAAGCTGAAACCGTTTAAGAATGTTGCAGAGAAAAGTTTTAGCCATGTGAAATGACTTGCGTGACTTTGCATGTCAGGTTGCCAATGGCTGATTTTAAAATGTAAGGCATGTCGCTTGTTTCAGCAGCCAATCAACTTGTAGCAAAGTCCGTCAGCCATGTCAGCTACAAACACAAATATGGCACATTTGTTTGTTTTGGCATTCACTGACAACAGCCCTTCATCCCTGCCGAGCTGGATTTCATCTCATTTACATCAGCACGGCTGTTGACACGTATGTCGGTCTTCATCCTCACACTGTTCCAAAGATGGACAGTGTCACACTTGCGCATTAAGGAAAACAAATTATTCTTTCAGTCATTACTTGTACCTGAAAACTTGGATTTAAGAACTGAAGTAAATTGAGTTGTTGCCATGGAGATGATACACCACTTCGTGTAGTCACATAGCTGTAAACTGGCAGGTAGTAGTGGTGAGTTTTGACTCATCTAAGTGGGACTCTTTGGTCTGAACAGCACAAGGGGCCTCAAACACATTGATACATTGAATTCTACTTCCAACTTTTTAAAGTAAAAATCTGCCAAATAAATATTATATCAGGCGTTAAGTTTCCTTGCAACCCATTTATGGTATCAAATGACTCTTTGTGGTTAAGATAATGTCATTAAAAGCTTCAACAAAGCAATCCACTAGACTGTTCTTAAACATCTATGGCTCAACATTACCTGCAGTTTTTGAGGTGTTTCAGAGTCAGGTGACTTGTCTGCCAATTGGGCAAGTTGGCAATAGATAGCTGTCTAATTGGATGTTCATTCTTGCAAAACAAGTATTTTGCCCATTGCAACATAAGAGTTTCACCTTGTCTCACTGATGTGGTCGGGCTCCATGTAGGTCCACCAACTAACCAGCAGAACTTAACTAGTGCAGTTATGAGGGTGTGATCGAACCTCAGGTCTCTGCAATCCAGTAGACATTAAAGATTGTTGTCTAATGTTTTTTTTTAATTTGTGGTATTTGTGCACAGACCTCTGTTATTTCATATGGAACTTGCTGCAACTAGGTACAGTCTTGGGAAAGATACTCTTGGAAATGTTGGATCATGTGAATTGTTAACTGGGTCATTTTAGATGATACAGGCTGCATTGTTGACTACTGAGCCTTCTGTTAATACTTGAAAGATATTTTGTACTTTTTGTTATTTTGTACAGTTAAGTGCACAAGAAGAGAAAAGGAGGTGAGGAAAGCGAACAAATGACCAAAGTCAAGAGGGTGTTAGATGAAACAAACTTGGTATATGAGTTGAGATTATTTTTTTTGTCATTAAGCTCTTCATAATTCTTTGTGTAATTGTCCGCTGGTGCACATTAAATATCCTTTGCCAATTCAACATCAGGTTGTGTTATTGTGTGCTAACTGGCTAACTAGTGTCTTGAATCTGTCCTGCTGGGCTCCTGGTTTTCCTTTTGAATGACAAGTAAAGACCACCACCGCCTGTTGACCTATTTCCTCTCATGCAGGTGCTGAGTGTACATGCTAGTTGGCTGTAGTCTTTGCGGTGTGTTCAAGTGCAGCTTTTTCTACGAAATAGGCAACGTGAGGCAACGCCACAGTCAACCTTTGAAGTTCACTAGCTCCTCTATGTCCGTGTGTCTTGGCGTTAAGTGATGCCTCTCCGACCTTGTGAATAAAAACTCACCACCACACACCAAAGTGGATCCATAAAACACTATGCACACTATTTGTTTTAAGTGTTTGTTTATTTCCGGTGAATAAAAGCATGAACATGTATGCTTCAGCATGTGTGCACACACACATACACATATACAGTACTTGCACAAAACAGAGACAGACATGTCTGCCGTCAATGTGAGCATGTCCTGGCTAGCCTCCCTGGAAGCAGCCCTTGGAGAGCCTGGGGACTGAATGAGTCCTTTTGAGTCCTGGCTGGTGAGGGGCAGGTCCATTGTTAAGGACAGCTGGGCCTCTTGTTTCTTGCTTTCTCTCTGGGGGCAATGGGCACCCAATATGAGGAGATTGGGTTTCTACCACACACTCCCTCCCAGCCCCCCACGCATCTGCAGCAGCATTGACTGTGACTCTCTAGCCTTCTGTCTGAGGCCACTTCTGGACTAGACAAAACCTTGCTGTTGCACTTAAGGCTGTGGATGAGAAGAATGCATATGCCAATAAATTAACTTAAAGAACAAATTTAGATATATGAAGTGAAAATACAAAGATGTGTAATAAATAACATGGTGTAGAATTAAGAAGTTGAATTTTTAGTTTTAAACATGGAATAAAATGAGGCATATTCAGATCTCTTTTTATTGTTTTTTGAATCAGAAATATTGCCAACAGTCATAAAAACAAAAAAAACCTGTTTTATAAATTAGACTATTAATGAACAGACCCCCCTATAAAAACCATTAGAAAATAGATTGGAATAAAACTGTAAAGTTTGGTGAATGTAAGTGCTGCTGAAGTGGAGTTTTGGCCCAGAGTATGGAGTATGGAAAACTCATATTGAGAAAATTTCCTTGAAAGAGATATATATTCTAAAATTCCATACATATTTGGGCAAAATTTTTAACTATGGATATTGCCATGAAATTTTCCTGGTTTTTGCATGCATTTCCACAACAGAGGTTACTAAAATTAATACCTAAAAGTGTATTTTGCAGGTTTTCTCTCCACTAGTCTTTTTTAGTGGTTGGCGCAGCAATGTCATCCTTTTGTATCTTACAATGAAAATAAATATTTCTGCTGGTAAGACTACTCAGCTCTTTTGTAGTATCATGCCTAAATGGCTTCTCAAACAACACACACAGCTCCAAGCTCATTGTTGTCGCCACATCTCTTCCTTCTGTATCTCCATCCCCCATTCCTCCACCCCTCTCCTTTTTCCCACACTCTCCTCCTTCCCTCCCTGCCTGGGGGAGTGCTGTGATTGGGTGAAAAGAGCTGCTCTCTGCGGAGTGTGCACCGTCTGTCACCATCCTTGTGGCAGGAGAGCGGAATGGAATAAAGCTCCCAAACTGGGCTATTAAAGGCTATTTTCATCCCTGCACGTCTGTTTCTGTGGGCTCACGCTCCAAATATAGATCTGGCACCAGTGACGCTAATGAAACGCGTCCCCCTTTTCGCTGCTTTAAATCTACTTATGTAATCTCTTCCTCGCATCAACAGGAGCTGGCCATACCTTACCATCTGGGCCTGATCCTGCAGTTATCTCCTCCTGTCACTGCTGTCTTGCAAACTCAGGCCTGTGTGTTTATTCTGCTGCAGTTCTTAGAGGTCAGGTGCATGAGCAGGAAAGTGGGAATAGGGTGTAGGAGCAACATGTTTCCATTTGGATGTGGAACAGTAATCCAAGAAAAACATGCAGGGTGTGACCTACAAGTTCCAGCCAGTATCCTGTCATTCCAGTGCACAATGCAGGGAGGGAGGTGACAAATCCCTAAGCCACTTTGTGTCAGATGCAGACACAAATAGAGTGGCACTCCATGTGACAGATGCTGCACACGCAGAGGCTGTGTTAAAAATCAATGACAGTTCATTTCACCTGTCATGTTCGACGCTTTGTTTCACTAAAAAATAAATAAAGTGAAATAAATAAATGAAGCGGATGAAGCAAGAAGTCTGCATGTACTAGCATTCATCAGTAGGCAGTAATGTCACCAGTACCCCTAAGACACAAGCATGGAAAGATTTGTTGTGTGTGACCTGCTTTTATAGTAAAAGCACTTTGGTATTTGAGGAAGTCAGCAAGCATTCTCAGTCAGTGTACCTTTTGGTCTTTGAATTTTCCTTTCAGAAGCAGAAATGAGAAAACAAAACACCATAGTTATTTGATTTTCATTTCAAAATCCAAAAATGAAAAACAAGAAATTTTTAGTTCTTGGGGTCAGAAATGGAATCTAGAACCTAGAAATGCTACTTTATTCCTTTCCTCCAATCAAAAAATAATAATAAAATACCAAGAAAACTGGAAGTCCTGTTGGTATTTTATTATGAAACTGGAAGTTGTCCTGGGGACAAAATAACACTGTTAAATGCAAGGTTGCCAAAATCAAACTAGTCTAGTTAGCAAGAGAAGTGATGAGTGAACAATGAACTTATTGTTATAACTAGCACTGTAATGGCTTTGGAACAATATTCAGACATCATTTTACACTCGTCAAAACAAGGTTTATCATCTACAGAAATCTGTGCATTTTTCACATAAGTGTAGGGAAGTCTGAGATTTTTCTGCAAGGTGTGTCAGAAGACCCTGCACAGAAAATTAAAGATTTTATTAGATTTTTTTTGGAATATGAGAAAAAGAAAATTTGCGCCCCCTCAAAGGTGTAAAATTTTATAAATAAATAAATATAAAGATGTTTCCATTCTTTGTTATCAATCTCTAACTCCAAAACACTAAAAATGGCTTGTTTTTCATATTTGGATTTTGAAATGAAAATCAAATAACGTTTGTTTTCTGCTTTTTAAATTATTTTTCTGAAAGGAAAATTCAAGGACCACAAAGTAAACTGACCATTCTCACCATCTGAGTGGGCGTGGAAGATTAAATATCAGGCTTTAAATACAAGAAAAGCAACATTTTATTTGCTTGGAGCATATGTGTTCCCAATGCATGCTGGGATGCTTAATTTTGGGGTTGAATCATTACAACAGTGTGTCAGCAGTGTCCTTAGGTGATTTATAAGAATAAAGCTCCTTTCCTCACAGCTACACGCGAGTGCACGTGGCAGCATTCCCCTCTCTCTCCTGTGTGCGTTTGCTGAATAGAGGTACTATGGGTCAGTGGAGCAGCTGGTGACTGGGAGGAAGAACTTAACCAGGCCTCCTTTGTGGATCAGCTGTCTCTGGCCAAGCTTTGTCATTCCAAATTGGGTCCCTTACATCCAGAGCCTGGGGAGGTTTTGACATGTAAATGGATGACTGAGAGCTCCAAAGCCCCTCGATTACTCACTAAAATGCTACAGGGGCCAAAAACGCTTCCCTGAGATGCACCGCTGGGGGGAGGAAACACACACAGCCTCACCGCAGACTGAAGTGTGCCTCACAGTCTGGAATTATGTTAATGATTAAGCCTCCGTCTGGACACCAAACACTCTCCACCCTAATAGAATTATTTACGGATGATGTGGGCAGTCACTATGTGGGCATTCGCATGAAGCATGTAAACACTGTAAAGCCTTTTGGGTCACTGGTTGTAAGATTGTGTTATACAATACATAAACTCTGCTTAATTTTAATATTTCATCCATCTGTTAATTCATTTAATAGGGCATTTCTTATAGATAGTGCAACACAGAAAAAAGAAATGCAACAGATGTTACAATTCATGTCAAATCCATTTTCCCATTCAGTGTTTAAATTAGTTTTGCATTCACTTAAATGTAAGTATAACAACAGATCACACAAAACAGACTGTGTGCATATGTATATGAAAATATGTGAATATATTGTACATGATTGTGTATGCACTGATGATACAAGTGTAAAATGTGTGTGTATGCATTTATGACAGCAGTTGATCCACTTTAATCATTCAGTGTTCCTGTCGTAGTTGGGTAAACCCAAGTTTCGCTGAAAGTGTGCATATATAACATATATAATCATTTCAAAACTGATTACAATTTTAGACTATATATAGTTATGTACTAATCTTGTTAGTCTTTGTAAATATGATAATTTTTTACAAATTACAAAGGTTCATTTTATTAAAGGTCCCATTTAATGTTCATTTTCAGATTCATACTTGTATTTACGGTTTTCTTTTTTTTTCTTTTTTTTTTAAGATTATTTTTGGTATTTTTGCCTTTATTCAATAGGACAGAATTATAGCGTGAAAGGGGAAGAGAGAGGGGATGACATGCAGCAAAGGGCCATGAGCCAGAATCAGACCTGCGGCCGCTACAGCAATGACACTGCCTTCATACATGGGGTACCTGCTCTATGCACTGAGCCACTGGGCGCCTTTTATTTATGGTTTTCAACTAAAACATGTTTACATCCTTTAATGTTCTGAAAAGCTCATTCCAAACTCATCAAATAGCTCCATTCTCTCAATGCTTTTGGTATAAGTCTGTGATGTGGTTAGAGTCCTGTGTTCGCTTTCTATTTGAATGTGATGTTTTTTACTACAGCTTACCATGTGCCTCCTTCCCCTCATCCTAACCATTCGTGACTTTTTTTTTTTGCCTAAACCTATTTATCCGAGCTGTTGTTGCATGTGCTGTTGCTGCCTAAACACAACCATGTGCCATGTCATCCCGCCATGTGCTTGCTGACATTGGGGTAGTGGCATCCTGGAGTGTAGACGCAGAAGGATACCTAACTCTTAATATGTAGGCACAGAGGTCCACTGACAAAGCTGCAACATGTGATGAGTTGGGATGAGAATGTGTTGGAAAAGCTCAATTTTAGCACTTGTCTCTTTAAGCCCCCTTTCCAACAAAAGCCCAATATGCTCTGATTGGTCAGTGTTTCGGGTCTCCCACATCTGTGCTCTTGGCATCTGTGCTCTTGGCATCTCTGCAACGTCATTGCAGCCGAAAAAATGACTGTAATGGCATTGTAGCGGTACATTTTGCCTTCATTTAGTATAGTTATAAGTACAGTAGTTGTTAGTTTTAGTCATGACGAATTGTTAAAAAAACAATTTGCTATTGCAGTTTTTTTTACAATGACTATATTAAATTAAAAACTGACAACAGATTTCAGCTTTGACCAAAAGTATATGAATGACAACAATAAGCAAACAGGTAAGATAAACACTCAAAATAAAGGAACTGCGTGGAAAGTTGTCTTATACAACCCTAACCTTTGATCATTTCAGTAGCTCTATAAAATGAAACTTATGGCCAGACAGCAACGCCCCAGTGAGCTGCTGTTCAGCACGTCTGTGTGCCACATGTGCGCACGGCTGTAAAACGACCAACACCTCGAACTCGCTCACTCGCAGGAGAGAAGCTGCCCATATGTTGCTGAATGGTTACAATGCTGCTTTAACCAAGAGAGCAAACAAACAAGAATAACTCGGCACATTTGAACAGGCGCCAGAGCTGCAAACATCATTGCGCTAACACAAACAAAATACTCCATGGCCTCAATAATGCACCACATCACACATCTGGAGCGTGTGTCTCATATTTGTGAGAGAGGAGTAAAACCAACAGCAGAGAGCCGCCGAGCAGTGGGAGCAGTAGGCACACAGGAAGTGAAATTTGCTCAATATACTGTAGCCTGAGGCAGTTTGTGGGATAATTGCTGACACTCCAAGCTTAGCAGATAGCCATGCTGCTGCAGTGGTCAGGAAAACCCTCTGTTACTGACAGCTGTCTGAAGCACGGCACACGGAAAGAACATGACATGAAGCATGTTAACATGGATTTACCCATGTCCTCCATACTGCCCGCACAGCTTATTATAGAAGGATGCTGGCACCATAATAAACCTGGAATTGCTGCATGCTGTGGCGGAGTGCTTCTTTCCAGGCTGCCCTACTTTCTGCTTGTAGTTGTTGACTTGGTTTATTTGTACTGAATGGCCACTAATCGCTGTTTTTTTCTTTACTTTTGCTGTTTAGGAGGAAATGGAGCGTCTCTACAAACACTTACGGCTACTGCTTTGCCTTCATTTTCCTTCCCAGGTATCAGGGTTGTGATGCTGGGTCCCATTACACAAGGAAACATTCATCACTCCCACAGAGAAGACTGTGATAATGAGCTTTAATTGACAGCAGAACAAACAGTTTAAGTTGCCTAATGTGTTTGCATGATGTAAAGCACTTAATAATGTGTTTGCATTTAATGCCAGTCACACAGTAACTGATCTGATAGGCAGTACGCTGACGCAGTGTGTGAGGGAGAGAGGGCATGGGGGTGTGGGGGGGTAAGGAGATGAACAGAGCAGCAGATAATGACCTCAGCTTCCATCTGCTGGGCACCGCGGGGCGGAGACACCTTCAACCTGCCACCGGTCGGTCGCCACGGCAATCTGCCACTCCCTATCGTCCTGGTGACATCTGCTTTTGGGTGACTGAAAGATGAATGCAGCACCAGCCACACGGGCACAGAACAGACGTCACGCAGACCACTAGACACACACACTAACACTGCGGCACAGATGGCCACAGACACACTACTGTGGAGATTACAATCCAGGCATTCTCCTCTGCCTCTAACCTCTCTGTAAAGTGGATGTAATATAATGACAGATTTGTAGCGCCGTTAACTGTGAATATGTTTTGGGTTTCTTCCTAAAGAGCTGGCATCAGTGGCCATTGGCTGGCGTTCCAGAAACCTTGCCATAGTGCGGTTTATTTAACACCCTCCGGTTACCTAGACGCAAGCTTTCACCTGTCATGTCTATGCCTGTTTGAGTTCATAATATGTTTGTTTTCAGAGCGCGGGGAATAAATGTTGTTGTTTACTAGTACTTTGTATCTATGGCGATATCGTTTTGCTTGACTAGAGTCCCCAGCCACAGCTGTCACCATTATTTAGTGCCTCTGCGGTAACCTTGGAAACACCCATCCTGCGTACAAGTGTTTTCACAAAGTGAGATCCTGATAAACAGGTGAAGAGCCGGGAATGTGGTGATTACACACAGAGCAGCATGAAAAAAGTAACAGAACCACCTCGTGTGTTGGGTTCACTTTGAAGAGAAGGACAGCTGAGGAGAGGACAGAAAGAGAGGAAATTAAGGGGTGGGGCGGCAGTGACAGAGGAAAAGAGAAGCGGAGGAAGCAAAGGAAAAAGAGGGGAATTCGGGTCAGTGTTGTGGACTGTGTATGTGGGGAGGGCATTTTGATCCACCTCTGGTTTTGAGAGAGAAAGAAACACTGGGTTAGAAAAGGCAATAGATAAACAGAAAGACAAGCTGCAAAGAGAAAATATGATCAATTGTAACTGGCTTTCATAAATTCTCAGGGAGCAGGGATGAAGCTTTGTCATAATCATCTCATGAGACAGCCGGTTAGATTTAAAGGGAGTGCTGACAGATTATGCCAGGCCTGAAATATTATGCACAGTCGGATGAATGGGATCCAAAACAACAAATGAAATTAAGAAAGTAAAGCTTGGATCTGTCATTTGCAGCAGGACCGAAGTTAAACACAACTACAGATTTAGAAAAGCACTAATTTTCAGCTAAAATAGGCCAAACTTTAATGGGTTGATTTCAGTTTTCTAAAATACCAGGCAAGCTTAGTTTATAAATCGTAATTCCAGGAAAGAGTCCATGTTTCCTCAGTTAAGCAGCACTGTTTAGAGTTCAGAATAGCTCTTTTATGGGTGTTGGAGGAACTGAATATCTCTCAGACCAGTGTCAGAGGCGTCAAAGACCAAAAGTGTGTCAGTGTTTACTGGGTCAAAAACTATTTGGGTCAACCTGGGTATACGGATTTGTTTTTGATTGTCTGATCCAGCTTCGAATCAAAAACATTTGAGTCAGCATTTTGTGAATATGCAATTTCTTTATGGTAATATATTACATAAAACTATACTTGATTGAGTTACAGCCCACATATGACAAATCCCACCCACCTGGCATTTAAAGGGCCATGTCATCCTCCCATTCTAATGTGGGTGGATATGTGAAAATGTGTTATTAAAATTCCAGTAGAGTTATGTGTGTTTTTACATTGTGCCCCCTCATCTCGATGCCATTAGCACTGCTGTCCCTGCAGTCAGACAAAGTTGGCTTTCTAGCAAGCCCAACTCTGTGACAAGTTTATGTGTCACAAAGGTCAGAAACAATGAATATCCTCCATCTAGCTAAGTTTATGGACCATATACCATGTCAAACAACCTTCTTACATAACCAGTTGTAGATAAGTGGTTTAAGGTTATGAAAACGCTCTGTTTTTCTTATGAGCATTGTTTGTTTGTTTCAGTTTATCTTTGAATCAGCTGACCAGCATATCTAACTGGCAGCTCAGTATTTCACAGTGGGGATCTCAAAGTCTCTCAGCGGAAAGACAGTTTTCTCAGGTCTAAAAGATAAGTTGACCTGATCTGTGAGTGTTGCTGAAATACTGGTTATAAAGATTAATGTGAAATATCACTTCCACAGCTGAGCTTTAGTTGCTAGTGCCTAACTAGGTGGCAGAATTTAGCCTTTTCAGCTGCACAAAATATTATAGAGTTGTTAAGCAGGCACTGTTAACAAGCATTCTTGGCCTCCTTTTTTCACCTTACTACAGTCTGCATATCAAAGGATCCTTGGGCAAGATACTGACTCCTAAAAACGATGCTCTAGATGGCTGTTCCATCGGCGTGTGGCATCTTGTATGGTAGCACTGGCCATCAGTGTGTGAATATGTGTGTGAATGGGTCAATGTGACATGTCGTGTAAAAGCTCTTTTGAAGATGAGAAAGGTGCTATCCAAGTGCAAGTCCTTCCATTTCCTGTTCATTTCAGGCCCCCAGGAAAGCAGCTCAGCTGTGCTTCCGATTTTTCCCAGTGGCCATGAGTGGTATTCCAGCAAAAAAATTTCTTCGCGGCCCAAAAAGTATTTTACCCTCAGACCACCACTGCAAATGAGACGTATGTAAAACTGTTGATGGGGCACCTTGAACTGTAATCGAGGTCAATTCTGACTCTGTTATGAATTTTTGAGCTGGAAAAAAATAAAATACAATTAATGATGTCATCACGATGTAAAGGCTGTGAGCCGAGCAGGATCTAGTCATTAATATACATCCATGCTGTATTCCCATTTCAAAACCTTCTTTAAATAGTATCCTGGATGTTACTTAACAGAAACATAGGACTCTATCTGGCCTAACAATATAGACATCAGTTTTAAGTATTTTAACTTTATTTCAGAGAAATTATACTTTGTTTATCATTTTGGATTGGTCTAATTACTCAATGAGGCCATGAGCCTGGGCTGGTATTACAGTTACAAAAGAGAGAAGAGTCAAAAGTCAAAAAGTAAATTGATTTAAGCTGTAGAATGTAATGACAGTTGTTAGTGGTGGATGTAAAAAAAAATTAAGCTTGGAGATTGGACTTTTCTTGCAGATATGCACCTTGGAAATAACAGTTACATGTATACTATATAGGATTGTCAATTACTGTTTGTGAACACGATGGCCAAGAAAAGTGAATTAAAACTTGTACTTCAACTTGTCAGAGATGGCAATCGGGAACAAGGTTTTTCCTACATAAGCATCCCATTATTAGCTGTTGATAACATAGCCAAGCTGAAGGCTTGGGTTATCTATTACTGTTTAGAAAAATGAGGGTGAGCAAGTATGCGTGATCTGCATGCGAGTGGCTGGGTTAATTTGCATACATACTCATACTAAATGAGGTAAAAGTGTAGAGCTACAACTAACTTTTAAAGTTTCATGGATTTTTTTTTTCATTGAAAAATATCTAAACATGGTATAACAGGAAATACATTTTTAAAAATGTTGACAGAGCTTGATAAATTTGATGATACAAAACCTGCTGCAGTTTTCCAGATTTCAAACCGACAATGAGAACATGACCTGTCAATCATACTCTGATCAGACAACTGTGAGAAAAACAACTAATTCACGGTTCAGTATCACATGATACTGAATCACTGACACGCACACATGCACTGGATGGGTGAGTTGATTTCATAGTCTTTAATAATACAGCGGACCAAAAATGTGCCTGGTGGAGTTGCTCGACTGGCGCATACACCAAAAATGTTTACTGGTTTCCAGATTTTTATCCCCAGTATGCGACCCACTGACTATGCACAGTAATGTTTCTCCTGCTGGCCTCGCCCATAAATTCCCATTTGCTTCATAGACATTACATTGAGATGACATCGCAGATTTTTAAATAGCTTTTTTCAGCTCTAGAAAAGTTATACAAATATAAAACCAACATGGCTCAAAAATTCACAATATGTAGAGTCATGATTAACCTTGTTTGAATTTGAAGTGTCCTGTCAACAGTTTTACAATCGTCTATTTTACAGTGGTGGTCTATGGGGAAAATGCTGCCCTGACCTATACCTTTTTCTCACTCTGAAATGAACAAGGAAACTAGGAAAGGACACAAGGAAGCAAAAAGGAAACAAGTAGAAACAGAATGGGCAAAAAGGTTACAGAACAAGGAAACAAAACAAGTAAACAAAAGAATGAAATAAGGAAACATAGACAAAGACAGACAAATAAAGAAACACTGAAAGGGAAGGAGGAAAAAACAGGGGCAAGCACGCAAAAGATGGTAAGCAGGAAAGGGAATAAGGAACAAAGAAGGAAACAACTGAAACTGTCTAATGCATAGATTGCCAAAATAGGCCTAAATGCAACAGTGTTCACCTCATTGCACATTTTTTTGTGTCAAATGCTAGTACTCTAAAATATGCA
Source organism: Plectropomus leopardus (assembly GCF_026936395.1). NCBI lineage: Eukaryota > Metazoa > Chordata > Actinopteri > Perciformes > Serranidae > Plectropomus > Plectropomus leopardus. Next base: position 22,679,812 of record NC_142186.1, read on the forward strand.
AGCCTTTGTTTGTGCGGGGTTTAAATCTCTGGATGCAGCATTTGCATGGCATTCGAGGTATGCAGGAAAAGTTAAACACAACTTTACTGTTAGCAGCCTACTCAACATATTCAAAAGGCTTTCTTCTGTAAACCTGGGGGTGGGAAACTCCAGGACAAGCTGCCTATATTATCACGGTATAAAATTACTAAGGCTATCGTTTTAGCAAAAAGTTGCTCTCTCGGGATATACCTTGCCAAAGGTCGGCTATCTGTCAGTGATGGACTGTCGGTGAGTGTCTGTCACCCCAGTTTTGGCAATAGACGGACCTTGTTGGTAGTTTTTGGTCATTTCAGAATGTTGAATTGTGTCTGAGACTGTTTTTGGCAGTTCAGCTTAGTGGACGAAAAGAGAAATGGAGGTGGACAAGCGGCTAAAGTCGAAGATGATGTTCTCTGTGCAGAGTTTGCATGTTCTCTTTATGTCAGCGTGGTTTTCTCCGGGTTCTCTGGCTCCCTCCACACATTCTAAAGACATGCAGTTTAGGTTAATTGGTGACTCTAAATTGCCCGTAGGTGTGAATGACAGTGTGAAAGGTTTTCTGCCTATATGTGTCAGCCCTGTGATCATCTGGTGACCTGTCCAGGGTGTATACTGCCTCTCGCCTAATGACTGCTGGGATAGGCTCCAGCCCCCGCGACCCTCATGAGAACAATCGGAATGGACAATGAATGAATGATCTTTTTAGCCACTGAGCTCTGAAGGAGAAATGGTTATTCTCAGCCATTTACGGCAGAGGAACAAGCTGTTACCACAACACTGAAATATCTTTTAAAAGTGTACGGCAAGCATCTACCAAACAATAGGTTAAATTAGTGTTCATTTGAAGGTGTGTTTCTGTTGACCAGAGGATTTAGGGTGAAATAGTCACTCTCTCTTTTTGTCTCCAGGGGCCCTGACACACCAAGCTGATGGTCCATGTTGGGCCATCTCAAAGAGTCTGTCGCCCTAGAGTTTGCATGTGTTTTTCGCATTCTTTTGCACTAGGTGGACCTTGCCAGCTTTTTTTTCTGCTGATTCAGCATGTTGAATCTGCATCGGAGCAAAGGAGCGCATCGGTTAATGACATCACTCCACACAGTGGACGAGAAGTGAAATGGAAAAGAAAATTAAACAAATGACATAAGTCCAGAGTGAGAAACAAACTCTTTATATTTGGTTAGATTATTTATTTTAGTCATTGAGCTAGAGTTTGTAATTTTTTGCTGAAGCACAGAATACATCTTTTGCTCTTTCAACATCGGTTGGTGCTGTTAATTTGGCTAATAGCATCTTAAATCCCTCCTGTTGATCTTCCAGTTTCTATTTTTGAATGACGAGGTACTCTGCTCTCATATAGGCAACGAACATAAGAGCTAGTTAGCCGTTGGCTGCAGTCTTTACGATGTGTTAAAATGCATCTTTTTGGCTGAGAAACGAGTGACATTAGAAGATGTAACAGCTTGCTTTTGTTGCCACCAGTACTTTGATGTGCACACAAAAAGCGTGTGTTTGAAGTTTACATTAAGTCCAATATTTACTCTCTAGTTTTGCTTTTGATAAACTCCTAAGAAAAATTTTTGGGCACAGTTTGCATTTTCTTCACCATGTAGTCTGTTTCTGTCTGTTTACTGTCTTCATGCTGGCCAGGTAACATGTAATAAAACTAAAACATGAGCTAAAAGAGGCTAAAGCAGTTGTAGAGTTGGGTGGTAATTCTCTGTGGGTCTGTCACCACTTTTACATGACAACTTGATTCAGTGTTGAAAAAGGCAATTAATTGAGCTTTAAAAGGCAATAAAAAAGCAAATGCTAATAAAGTGAATTTACCTCCCTGCGTGGCTTGTTTTTGCTTGTAGCAAGAAAAACATTGTTGTACAGCAACTGACTTGTGGAAGATTCACTAGCCTGTTTCTGGCTCTACAGACTCTGCAAATTTAACATCACACTCTGAAGATTCCACTAGCTACCCCCAGCCAAGTGTGGAGGCCCACAACACAAGCTCACACACACACACACACACACACACACACACACACACACACACACACACACACAAACACACACACACATCAACTCATTTAAACACACACATTTATACATGTAGTTACAAAATCACATGCTCCCCAGTACACATGCGGGCACATACCGACACATGCATTCATTCTGACTTACATGTGCACATACACACACAAACACACACACTATCCCTGCTGTGCCTGTAAAATCAGCATAGCTCTCAGAAATTCCACTAACACCTCCCACCCCATGTGGACGCACACTACACACATACACACACACACACACACTCGTGTGAACCCACACAATTAATGTGAAATCACATCCATCTTCCACCCCTCTGCCCCTCCCCTGTTCTCCATTACAAATAGCTGAGGATTGCATTCTCTCCCTCTGGCCTTGCCTGATGTTGTTTTTACATGTCTTGTTGTGTGCAATACTCTCCCTTATGTAAGACAAAATTACCCAACATGAGTGTTATTCTCAGCGGGGGAGATTGCACTGGTGCATTCCAAACTCAATGAGAGACGGAGAGAAATTGAGAGAGAGGTGAGAGGGAGATAATCATTCCTTAATGATTATTTTTATGGCAGCCATGCTTCACTAGATGGCCGACAATGAAGACGGAGAGAAAACAGGGGAGAAGGAGGTATGCTGCTAAAGTCATGAGTCAGATTCAAACTCACGAGCACCTGCTGAGTTACCACGACGCCTTGGAGTCAACAATCTTAAATGGATTATTTCTTTGCAGATTTAACCCCTGCCTCAGCATGAGGATGGAGGATTCCTTAATAAACATTGACCGAAAGATAAGGAGGCACTGTGCAGTTAAGATCTTGTTTACCTTGTACATAATCACAGGGGGCTGGAATCTAGTCCAGCATACACTGGTGGAAGAGATTAACATAACCTGAACGGATGTGAAGTGCACACTATAAATACGGAACATGAAGGCACCAGAGGCACCATTAGGCTCAAGCAGCAACCTCGGGGTCTGAAAAATAAAGCCTAAAACTACAGTTTTTTTTTTGGCTGAAAACACAAGGAGCTCCTAAGGAAACGTCCAGATGGCAGCGTTTGAGAACGCTTTGGAGGCATTTGTTTTTTTAGCTGAGATGCTTTGGTTGTGTCTAGTTACTATGATACCGAATAACCACGTAACTAAAAATGTCAGCACAACGTACTTCCTCTGGATGAAAAAATGCTGAAGCCCGTTGGGAAATACGACAGACCTGCTATGGTTTCATGAAAGGAAACATTTATCAATATACTGTATATTAATATAGTAACATATTTCTTCTCCGTTGTTGTAGTTACGCACTTGTGCATGTAAAGACCACAGAACTAGTGGCGACAAAAGCCAATTGTTGTATTGTCTCACATTGCATGTAACTTGGCCAAAAAGTTGCACTTGAACATGTCACAAAGACTACAGCCAAGGAAATAACTCCATAGCAGCAAGCATCGGAAGTCTGTATTCATCATTTCTTTAAAAACAGAGACTGAAATACCAACAGGACAGATTCAAGATGTTTGTTAGCCAGTTAGCAAAAAGAAAAAAAAGAAAGAAATTATTTTAATTGTTGCTAGCAAAAAATAACACAATTGTGAAATGTTTCTGCTAGAGCTAAATGCAAAAAGAAAACCTTATCTCATATGTGTGTTTGTTTTGATCTCATGCCCTCTTCCCCTTAGCTCCTTTCCCCACTTCTGTTTCTCTTTTTGTGCACTGAGCTGAACTGCCAGTCAGAGCAATTTCATTCAGTGAAAGGCTCTGCCATCTCAGATACCCATTCAATTTGCTGTACCAGTTGGGAAAAAAAAGACATAAAGGGTCGACAAGGGCCAACAATGCGTGACACATCGCAACAACTTGGGCAACAGATGCTCTGGGTAGGCCGGGGCTTGGTGTGTCAGGGCTCCAAGATGTAATTATTGGTGCTCATGGTATATGTCCTTTCTACACTGTGACTTAATAGCTAGTGTGCAGTGTTTTACCCAAAGTTGAACATTTTTCAAATCTCGGCGCTCAGAAATAAACAGGCAGCTCTCAGCAGGATACAGATGCTCAATGCCTCTTCATGCTGCTGACATTGGTAGAATATGCCGCACTCCCATTGCAAAGAATTTAAAATTATGCTTCTCTCAAGAATAAAAAACAATCCAAAATGGCCACTTGAGGCTGGCTACAAAAGCAAGTCAAATCCCACAGACCTCCATATTAAGATGCCTAATTTTACAGGAGAAACATGTTTATGGCCTGGTACTAAGAACGGTTTTGGTCTATAGGTAATGTCCTTTTTATGACAACTGTATGGGGATGATTTTCTATATAACTAACCCGCTTTCATTTTGCTATGGCTTCAAGTCATTCATAATTAAGGATGCCGTCTCCTCGCTCCTCCACAGCTCCACTCTCTCCTCCAAATGAAGTCACTTCTGGCTCCAAAAATCAAAGATGATGACAGCCAAAATGATAAACTTTAATGCAGAAGTGCACAAGCCAGTTGTTGAAGTCTTGATGGTTATGTCCATTATTTTTATACAGTCTATGAATCAGCCACAAAGAAACAACATTGGGACAGAAATTGTCCATCAATAGCGTTTTTGTTTTTGATGCTTCACGCTCTACGGACAACAACTGACACATTCAGTCTTTTGGCCTGAACTTAGCCATGAAAGTCTTGCAGTCGTGCAGTCTCATGTTGGACTTAGATGAACCTTTGGTCTATATACAAGTCTGCATAGGATCCATGCTTGTTACCAAACAGTTCACAATCCACAAGGGCCAAACCACATTGGTTACGGCTCGGTCATGTTTCTGCATTTTTCCATAGGCTACATGTGATACAAGTGTTGCGTTCTCTAATTTATTCATTGTCCTCGCAATCCATCATAAAGACTTCTTACAGATGAAGGAACATACTGATACTGACAGATACAGACAGAGACAGATCCTCTGTTGATAAGGAGACCAAAAAAGAATAGTACATGGTATAATTCTGTAGCTTGTTTGTGGGCATAATAGACTGGAAAGTGCACATGAGGTATGGGGCAGGAATGGAGATAGCGTGTGTACGGAACTGGGAACATTGCAAAGTTATGAAATACTTAAGGGTAAACATGAAAGTAAGAATGCTGGTGTGGATACAAAAGTTGACTATACTACATTTCTTCCATTTACATATTTGGGATGGAAATATGCAGTGGCCGTAGGTTCAATTCCGGCCACGGCCCTTTGCTGCATGCCATCCCCTCTCTCTGCCCCTTTCATGCTTGATCTTATCTATCCTATCAGTAAAGGCAAAAAGCCCATAAAAATAGTCTTTGGTGTGTCTGGGCCTCAAAGGCCACAACTAGTGGCAACAAAAGCTGACTGTTGGGTTCCCTCATGTGCGCTAGACAAACAATCTCTCTGTCTCAGGTAAAAAGCTCATTGGCTTAAACAACTTACCTTATTTAACAAGTTTTTTTTATCTCACTACCTCTCAACTTTAGTTGTTTGTTCACTATCCTCTCTTCCACTTCTGTTCTCATGTACTGAGTTGAACTGCCAATCAGAGTTATTGTCAGTCACCGACAGGCTCCGTCATCTCAAACACCAATTCAATGCTGAATCAGCTGAGAAAATGTAAACAAGTGCAGACTAGTGCCAACGTGCATGTCAAGCTGCAAAATCTGACCGTCAGTTGACCTTTGGCTTGGTGCGCCAGGGACTTAAATTTAGATATTTCCCACAAAAGACAAAAAAAAAATAAAAAAAGCTAAAAGTAGAGTCAACATTGGACTCAAAATCCTCTGTTCCCTCAAAACACGACTTCAACTGAATATTAGCTTATTGTGAGTTAAAAGCTTGACTTTGCATGAACGCCTTTATAAGAATGTTGGTACTGTGTTGGCAACTTTTTCCACCACCCTAAGTGACCAAAAATAAAATGAAAGCAGGTTTAAATGGTGAAATTTTGCAAAAAAAGGTTGAAATATATTGTGGTTAGTGAGAAAATAGTTTCCTCAGAAGAAGAGAAAAAAGAGACATATTTGCAGCAGTGAGAACATCCTAATATGAGATCGAGAAATATTCCTGTCTCAGCGCAATATTGGGAAGGAAATAACCTAAACAGCACTTTTTAACTATTTTGAACTTGATGGCAACTGAAATATTCAGCAGTAAGTCCCACCTCTCCAGTAAAGCCTGTAAAGGATGCTGCCACAGTTAAGTGGTGTAAGCAAGCTGAACGGTCTTCAATGCATGAAGACGTTGAAATTACTGAATAACTAAGTCAGTGATAAAAGGACTGCTTGTTCGCCCCGGCCTAGCATCTGACTTGAGAATGACATGTGGTCTAAAAGCGCTTATGCACGTGGTCACAAGGCATCAGGGTGCATCTTTGCCCTATCTTTGGCATCATTTGTTATTAGTCTAAGTACTCAATGTCCACGGTGTTGTGAGTGCCACTTGAGTTATTTTGGGGAACAACAGCGAGTATAATACTAACTTAGGTCGTGAAAGAGAATTAATAATCTTAGTGTGTTTTGATTTTGGGGAAGAAGTTACACTACTGAATGGAATTATCTTATTTTACATTAAATCAGGCAAGAGCACATCATTTTTACATGGCTGTCTGTTTTTATTTGAAACCTTCAATGTGGTTTTTGATTAAGACAGAATACTGAGCTGTGTTTTTATTGTAAGAACAACAAAAGAATCCCTCTCTGTTTGGCCTGGCTTTGAAGTATCAGTCTCTTCACCATTCCACCATCAAAAAACTCTTCACAGAAGACATAATAGTGCTTCGGTCAAAGGCCACAACCCTTTATTGGGGGCTTTTTTTGCACATTACACACATTATTTATAATGGAATACATGGCTTGATGAATGAGCTCCCATGATCTTCCTCTCAATCTCTCATTGAGCAGGCATGTCCTCCTGAAGGGGGGTTCAGTGCAGAAAACAGAGGACAGCATGCGTTTTAAATTAATCAATCCTTCTCATTTCCCCCTCTCCTCCTAGGCAGACAGACCTCTCCTAGAGGGGGGTCTGCGGCAGTGGGGAGGGGTAAAAAAAACAAAACACTGTCATCTGTTTGCATGGAGGTGGCAAAGGCCCAGCCTCTAGCTGTGCTTTGGCGAGGAGGATGAAGAGAGAGATAGGGAAAGGAAGAGTGAAATGAGGGTGAGGAGGGTATGTGGTAGAGGAGAGAGGAAGGATAGAATAGGAAAAGAGAGAGATGCAGTAGGAGGGAGGTCGAAGGAAGCAGAGAGATAAGGAATGGGCAGGAGAGAGCAGGAGGCCACATGCTAGGAGTTGGGCTGGGATAATAGCAGAGGATCATGGGATATGCTGGCCTCCATACATGCACAAAGGCAACTCGCAGATGACAGTGCAGTGGCATACCAGGCAACCATCCAGAGCCTCGTCCCCGACGGGAAGAATCTCCCTTACACTCTATCTGAGCACACCTCTCTCACAAAATCACTCAGTTTCTATTTCTCTCCATTTCACTCCCTCTCATCTCTCTACTGTCATCCCTGGTCCCATGTTATCCAATAAACTCTCTCCCTCAATGGCTTTCTTCACTGGTGCTCATAATCAAATTAGATTTGCTCCAAGTAGCGGGAGGAAAGACTAACTCTCAGTGCAAACACCAAACAGACAACGCCCTTCAACTGACATTTGTTTTCTCAATAACTTGTGGCTTAGGCAATAGGGGAGAAAATGGTAGATGTCACACTCCCACACACACATGCATGCACATACATAGCGTAAACAGAGTATTAACTAGGTTTAAGACAATGACTACAAACTCACAGTGGGTTTCCCCAGAGGCCTATGAGCTGGATTTCTCAGTAAGACCATTGTTTCACTCATGTTTACAGCCGCACCTGACCTTGTTGTCACATGTGTATCATCACTGTAACTGGAATTCAAATGTGAGTTAGTGTGTGTGTGGGTGTCACCTAAGAGCTTTAGATAACTTTTCATTAATAACTCTAATCTCATATTGGTTGAAGCGTGCTTTATTGAATACAATTTGAGCATTGTATATTGATCAATAAAAGTAGTTCTTTTAAGGAATTCACAAGACAACAAGACACACTTGTACCCTCTTTTCTTAATTATTTTTTATCAGTTTCCCATTTCATCTGCTCTATGATATATATGTTTTTTTATTTGTTGACTGTGAATTTGTATTTGTTTCCTGCTTTCTTTTATGTGTCCTTGTGTGTGAAGCACTTTGTAACAAAGGTTTTATCAAGATTTTTTACACTAGTGTTGAAATGATCAGTCAATTATTTGATTAGTTGATCAGCATAAAATTAATAGAAAGCAATTTTGATAGCTGATTAATTGTAAAGTTATTTAATGGCTAACAAAAGAAATCAATCAAATATGCTGGCTCTAGTTTTTGAAATGTGAGGTTTTGCTGCTTTTCTTAATTTTACATAATTTTAACTAAAAGGGATTTTTGGACATAGACTGTAATAATAATGGCTGTAGCTACCATGACATTACCCATTGGTTTGTGGACTCCCGTTTTAAAGCCTCAAGTTCAGCTTTTAGGCCGTCACCATTTAGATCTTTTCAGGCCAGAGGTGACCATATTTGGGCAAGAGGCTGGCACTGTTTAGGAGCAAGGGGTTGATCTGACTGAGAGGCCGAGGACGCTATCCTCGGCAACTCTAAATATATACTGTTACAATATCTTTCATCTCATCCGTCACTCCAAGTGGCCCGTCCCTCATTATACATAATTTAAAGCTTCAGTCAAATGTAAACGGGTGAGTGATATAAACATGTTTGTTTCTGCTATAAAGTTGAGCATTTTAACATGGGGGTCCGCAGAGACTGACTAGCTTTTGGAGCCAGCCTTACGTGGCTTAAGTGGTGTTAGCTTCATTTTTAAGCCATGGAGGTTTCTGCTTGGTTTGTGTGTGTGTTGAGTGTGTCTGAGTGTTGGTCAAACAATAACAAACAATTTTGCAACAGGACATTGGACTCTGAGAAAATCTGATGGCCAGTTTGTTTATTAGGGTGATGCTTTAACTATTTGGATTTTTGTGTTCCTGCCAAAAATAAGCAAATTAAAAACAGATTTCTCATTATTATTTTTGTCAGACTTACTTGACACTAAAAGGTACACACAGAAATGGTTAGATATAATTTTTTATTAGGCTTTATCATTAAAAGTTACCTCTTATGTGTGTTTAATATATTCATTCCTAAGCCATTTGTGGACCTTCAACACTGCTCAGTTTTGAATTTAAAATTGATCTGATATTAACTTCAAATACAAATGGCACATAAATGCCCATCCCAATTAAATGTGTCTTGTGATATCAGAATTGTTAGTATTTTATGTATTTTTCTATAAAAAGAATACTTGTCCATTTGTCCATTTAATGTCATTTCCAACACACTGAACAAAATTTGAATTTATTTATTTATTATTTGTGTAGAGTCTGTGTACTTGGTGATCACAGCAACAGTCATCTGACAAAACATGACAGTTAGCTCCATGGAGGAAACTGAAATAAGAGCAAATCAAGGTCTTTGTCAAAGAAAATATGTTTATTGATTGTCATTTACAAACAGCTTATATTTCCTTTAAATGTACAAATAATGAGAAAAACAACATTGTATATTGTATATTATTTTGTGTATGTTTAATACTAATACTAAAATTGACATTAGAATGCTAACGTAATGAATTTAGAAAACACAGAAACATAGAAAACATATAAGGTGATGACAATGACAATGCCAATGTTGCATCACAAGAAAATGTATCAATAATTTCAAGTTGTATTTTCTGAAAGTTTTCAGATAAAAATGGACCAAAGTTGAATAACCCATTCATTTCTGACATTTTATAAACTAATCAATCATTTGACTGATTAAAATAAATTGTAGATTAAATGGATTTATTGACATCAATTATTATATGAAGCCCTACAACACCTGATGTACTCCCTGCTTCTTATCATTTGTCTGACCAAGACGCTGCAGACCCTTCTGTCCGTCACCTGGTTAAAAGTGGTAAGTGTGTGTTTCTGCTCTGCTGCAGCTCTGCACAGATCACCATTATCCATGCTACCCACATGCCTAACCATTTGCCGCCACAGCCACTGTTTATCCAGCCCACCAAGCACATGAGCAGCCATAATGACACTAATTGCCCCAGAGCTCACTTTCCTCTGAGTGGTTGCGTACTGCATTGTGCCTTAAGAGCCATCTGTGTTCCCGTCTTAAATCGATCTATCTTGCACATTCCAAAACTACAAAGGAGAGGGAAAGGCACCACTCCCATTCATAAATAATGTGCACGGGGTGCGGGGGATGTGGGCTACTGTTTCTTTGTGCGTCTGTTTGGGCAGGGAGTTGGACCACACCGGACTACTGAAAGTCTGGAAGAGTGAAGCAGCTCATGACATCTGACCCCGGTGCTATCTGACTTATCAGGATGGCGGTCAAGGAAACGCTGCCAACACCGACTGATATTTTACTTTGGAGAGTGTGTCTATCCTCCTTTTAGCTTGTGGTCATTTGCCTTTGACCATTTACTTTTTTTGGGGTATGAACCAGTTTAATTTATTCTTATACCATCACATTACATGTAATAGATGGTCCTTTTAATATAGAGTGGTACAAGTGTTCAGTTAATAGTCTCAAAACATAATAATTACTTAACAGAGAAGACAAAAGAAGATACATTCAAATGTGAGACAAAAAGGCTAAGATAATTTTGAATTATTTAATAGAGCTTTCTCCCATTAGCTCCAAGAAATATTAGTCAAAAGCCTATTTCTTCCAATTTGTGCTGTTGATAATCTGATCTGCACCAGACAATTACATAAGACGGAGACAGAAAATGAATTAATTTTTGCATTTAATGAGGAAAACAGTAAGGGGAGTGATTATAGTTATTAAACTATGACAAATGTTAAAGTGATGGTTCCATATTTATATAAGGTGGGATTTTTTTTTTTTTGTGGCATGTTCAAGTGCAACTTTTCAGCTGAGATGACGACGATATGATACAATGATGATGCAACAGTCAGTCTTAGTCAGTACTTAGCTTAGCATTAAGACTGGAGGTATGGGCCTGAAGTTCACAAGTATAGCTATAAATAAAGCTCAGAAATTACCACATATATTTTTTGTTTAATCCCCATGGAAACTGAATTTGTTGTAGCTGTACAGGGAGTTACTTGTAGGAAATACTTCTGGTCATCAGTAGCAGGTGCAGCAGCTTCATGGCTCTAAAGCTCTATGGTATCAATCCGTTCAGTTAACTCTCAAAAAGTCAGCAAATATGTGTATTTTCTACAATGTCAAAGTATTCCTTCTAAAGAGGATATTTCCAAGCAAACTGAATTGTGGTGTTTTGAATATTCGCTTTGCAGTCACTGCCACAACTGTGTCACAAGTCTGCAGTGATGATGTGATTTAGCAAAGTCAATCACTTTTATACGAGGTCCAATATGAAATAGGTGGACAAAATGGGTCAAATCCACGTCCCCTGTCTTGAAGTATGTGTAGCCTGAAGTTATTTTGAGTTTATTCAATATTCAAATCAACTCATTTCAGATTGAGACTCATTGGCTTCTCATGATGGTGAAAAGTAAATAACAAATCATAATGCAGACAATCATTAACAAACAAGTCTGAGCTATCACAGCTGACTTTGGCCACAGTCAGACATGCAACCAAAACACATTGCAAAACATGGCACTGCATGGCACTTTCCTGCTGTCTTTTTCAGAAAATGTGATTATATTATAGGTGGGGATTGGACCCTTCCATCCACAGATGTGTTTCCACAAAAAGGTTTTCATAGAGGTGGAACTACCTTTGAATTGCCCTCTCTGTTATTTTAAGATTGCAGAGAGATGAAGGAAGCACAGTACCTCTTCATGCGGGAGGTTAATGTGTGTCTGTGCTCACTTGTCAGATGTAATTGAAGGGAACAGCTTATGAAAATGAGGTGGCAGGGATGAGGTCTTTAATTAGATCAAGATCATGGACAGAAATGAATTAGAATCACCACTCTCATTACCCACAGCAAAACTGGAGCAACACGACAATGAATACATGAAGGAAAACTTTAATATCTCAGAGACAGTGCTACTGTATCAATGGGGTTATGAGAAACGATCGCTCTATTTTGGAATGGCTCACTTGACCAAACCAGAATATTTAAGGGTGTCTTTACTTGCACCAGTTTTAATCTCTTTGTTGCTGTATCTAATGGCCTATCTCTCTCCATAAAATCACTGGATTCAATATGTGTGAATAACCTCATGCATGTTAAAAGCTCAATTTAGCCTGATATACGCTGAACAATGCAACATAGAGCTTATGTGCCATCTAGTGGTGGAAGACTGCTGTTTAAAAGCACAAATTCAAGGAAAGCAGATGACAGTTACAAGATGAAAAACAAGGTCGTTTTTTTTATTTATAGTTTTATTTTTTTAGTAAAAATAGGGTAAATAAGAAAAAAATGATGAAATAAATGACATAAGAAAATTATATAAATATATAAATATAAAATGACAGTATTCAATGATGATGACAAAAAAAAGAAGTTGTTTTGAGAATTTCTATTTGTGAATAAAAAATGCATTTAAAATAACAAAAACAATCTAATATTTAAGAATGCAATTATATGTATTATCATAATAATTAATATATTTAAGGTCAAAGGAGTAGACAAAATTAGATTCAAAGAAATTATATTTCAGATCTTAAAGTCAAGGTACAAGGTAGATTCATTAGTTATTTTAAACATAGTTTTAAAAAGAAAAAGAAAAAGAAAATAATTTAAAAAAATTGTCCTTGATCCTGCTACATCTTTAAGAGTTGAAGGGTGAGTTGAGGAGTCTCACAGCCTGGGGAATGAAGCCGCAATGAGGTCCACAATCTTTGGATATATCACAATAATAATAATAAGAAAAATAATAATAAAAAAGACGAAGAATCGATTTTATATTATGTTTACAAAAAGATCAGGAAATATAAATGTTTGTACACTAATCAATAAGGTCATTAGCAGGGTAGGCCTACATTTAATGTGAAATTTTGAGATGACTTTGGAATATTAAATTCACTGCAATACATGTGACATCATGGTGTAGACAACTTTCACATTTGTCGCCCAGAGTGCGGCCTCTCAGTGAGCCTCCCCTCGTCCATCTGATTGGCGGATCCTGTGGGGGCGGTACACGATGGTCTGCCTGACAGGCTAAGAAGAGGGCGTAAGTACCCACGGCAGACTGAAGCGGAGGGACACAAACTGTTCAACGGCTCCCGCACGTGCTCACTCTGCTGCAGGAACGTGGACACTGATGCTCCGTAAACAGTGGAGTTAATTAAAATTCACGACAGTCACCGAGACTAAACGCTAACGTCTTTCCCTGTGACCGCTAGGTAAGTTTGTGTGGCTGTAAAGATATCCATAGTGTGCTAGCTAGAGAGCTAATTAACAGTTTAAACATGCCGTCAATTTGTCGTTGTTGTCTCGAAATTGCTCGCTAACTAAACTGTTAGCTTAAACTGTAGCGTGTTAGCTGCGCAAATCAGCAATTAACTTTACCTCTGTCGATGAGTATCACGCTTAAAAAACAAAGTTAACATTAGGTCTGCAAGACATGTTGTGGCCAAACAGTTTAGACTAGCTAAACTAGTTTAAACTGCTCCACTCATTACAGTCTGATAATATACCAGTGTATTGTATTTATTAATTGACAATGAAGGCTTCGCATTGTGATGACAAGATCAGTGTAACACAAACGCTCTCAGGCGCCTCCCTCATATGTGTGGTTGGTATTTCCCGCCATTTAATTTCATATCATGTGGTTGACAGTTGAACACAATGTTCAGCATGCAGTAATTGTTGAATATAATATGGTTTAGACTCATTCTTACGTTTGAATTGGTTGGATTTAGTCATGGTGACTCATTTGACCATGTGTTTTGTGTCTAGATAATGTGAGAGCACAATATGCGATCCAGATGTAAACACTTAGGGTAGTCCCACTTCCAAGTATAAAAACACATCAATATAACCACTGCCAGACCGACTGTTTATTTTTTTCTGATGCTTATACATGGTGGTGTAAGGTTACATTGGCAAAGTTTGAAAACACAGGAATCAAAGGAGTAAAAGACTGCAGGTTTCAATTTTGATTCAGTGAGAAACATATTACTAAATCTGTATGTATGTATATATATATATATATATATATATATATATATACATACATACATACATACATACATACATACATACATATGATGTTAAAATGACTCCTTGGGACTTTTTAGTTTACCACTTTAGTAACAAAGCATGTCCACAGCATGTGCGCTTAGTGTTTCTGTTGCATCAGCTCTTCATCTCATATGTGGTCGAACAGGTTGAGTTGGGCATGTGCCTTAAGTTTTTTTTGTTTTTTTTCTTTAGCTTTCACACACCACTATGAAGTACATTCTGGTTACCGGTGGTGTCATATCTGGCATTGGCAAAGGCATCATTGCAAGCAGCGTGGGAACAATCCTCAAGTCCTGTGGCCTTCATGTCACAGCCATCAAAATCGACCCATATATCAATATTGATGCTGGCACCTTTTCACCTTATGAACATGGTGAGTAATTGAGTGCATTAACAGTGTTGCTTGTATTGTCTCTCATCTGCTCAAACATCTGCTGTTTGTTAAGATGTACAATAATGAATTTTTTCAGCTGGTACCGATAATCAATAATTACCTGCTGCTCAGGGACAGTACCAATAAGAAAGGGATGCACAATATGGATTTTTTTTTTTCAGCCAATACCAATAAATGACAATTACCTGCTTCTTGTGTCTTATACTAACAGCATAACCTATAACTTCACATCTTTGTATTTTAAAAAGAAGTTAATGAATTGTAGTTTATGCAACACCTGAGGGCGAGAAAGGCTAAGATGTGAGAGAGTTTAGAATATCTAATATGCCCAGCCATGACCTAACCAAATCTATTCTTTCTGCTAACACAACAGAAACAAAGCACAGTCCTGACCTTTTAAAATATTCATTAAATTTTTGTATAGTAAAGTATACCAAAAACTTCCCAAATATTCTTAAGTTTTTGATGTCTAAGAATTGAAATTAAATGCTTCGACACAATCTGTCAAAATAAACGTGTCAAGGGGTTATATACAAGTAATTGAATCAGAAAGTAAAGTCTCTCTGTCTCCTTACAGACACACTAAGAAGTACACTATGGAGAATTACTGCTGTGGGACAGTTGGTGAGAGTCCACCCACACTGACAATGTGACAAGGCTAACTGTAGCATCACAGGGCTAGTGTTATGTAACAGTTATTAATTGCTTTAATGACAGAGTTGAGCCTTTTTGGTGTGAGTTTATTTGGTCCATTAAAAGTGTTGGATGAGAGCTGCCACTGCTGTTAGCTCGCACTCCAGAAACTGTCGTCCAGCACTGCGTTTGACCTGTTAAACTGCAGCAGCAAATTTGCTGATCTGGTAGGGAGTTGGGCAGTCGGGGGTTGGTCCCGTAGTGCAATCATGTTGTCTTCCTCTGAAACTGTGGAAGACATCTACATCGGCAAAGACATGTTGTGCTCTAGTCAGCATGCTGCTCTTGTTCTTCTTCCTCTCGGTGAAGGCCACTTACTGTACAAGATTGTGTAGATGCAGCCCTTGTTAAGTCAATAAAAGCAGTCTGGCCTCTTGTTATTGGCACTATTTTTTTGGCTATAATTTCATTATCGGAATAATGTATAATAATCTGAATCTTGCTATCAGCTGATATTTTTTTATATATATCATGCATCACTAGTTAATATGACAAGATGTGGCGTGGTAGCACGTGGACTAGTGGTCAGACCACCAGCTGAGTGTCATGGGGTCACCATGTGTGTCCACACAATAGTTATTATGTCATAGGAAAAAAGCATTGGATTTCTACCAGTTTTGGTTAAGCCGTCTTCACTAACCCTGTGATAAACTGATATAATGTCTATGTTGTGCAGGTGAAGTTTTTGTTCTGGATGATGGCGGGGAGGTGGATCTAGACTTGGGAAACTATGAACGTTTCCTGGACATCCGTCTCACCAAAGACAACAACCTCACCACTGGAAAGATCTACCAGTCAGTTATCACCAAGGAGAGGAGGGGAGACTACCTGGGCAAGACCGTACAGGGTGAGTGACTGCACCTGCTCCAAAACATTGAAGCTCCCCTTAACCGTTTACATGCTGCCAATACACGTAGCACAGTGGTACACTTGTTTGCATTTTTATTTTCCACTGTGTCTGTAGTACAGAGAATTTGGCGAGAGCTGTATCTGTTTTCACATGCATGTCCAGTGAGCTGTCCAGATTTGTTTTATATGACTTTTTCACTGTAAAATGTTTTCAGTGGTACCCCACATCACAGATGCCATTCAGGAGTGGGTGATGAAGCAGGCCAGGGTTTCAGTAGATGATGATGGTGTGGAACCACAAGTTTGTGTCATAGAGGTAAGTTGGTCTTGTTGGTACTTGTCTCTGTTCTCATCATACAGGAATTTATGTTAATGAAACTCAGTTTTGCAATACATGCAAAAAGACATTGAAACCTTCTTTGTCAAGTCAAAAGTGTTCAACAACAATGGGCAGCTCATAAGGAATTTTTTACCTTTCTTCAGTGCGTTTTATAGGAATAGAAGAGGCTTTTGATCAGAAATTAATTAATTAAATAATTATTTTGGACAGCATATACTGCAAAAGTATATCATTTTTAGTACATTTGCAGCTGAATTGTTTCAAACCCTCATAAGCAAGGATAAATTATTACTCTGCCTCCAGCAGTTCTTCTCTAATGGCACACATCCAAACCAGTAATATTATGGGCACAATATAACCAATAAAATCCTGTACTTTCCAAGGGTGTGTTATATTATATAACAAGCTTAGAACAAACCTGTGTGTTTGCACATGCAGTTCTGTGGTCTAAGCTGGTGTTTTGTGTCAACAGCTGGGAGGAACAGTGGGCGACATTGAGAGCATGCCGTTTATCGAGGCCTTCAGACAGTTCCAGTTCAAAGTGAAGAGGGAGAACTTCTGCAACATCCATGTCAGCTTGGTACCACAGGTATGGTCCTCGTAATGATAATAATTATAAACTTTATTTGTAGAGCACTTTTCAAGCAAAAGCACAAAGTGCTGTCCAAAAGAGAAACACAAAAACAGTGATTATGAAACATGCATAAACGTACATATGTATGCAACAATTCAATAAGAGGAAACAAGCAATGAAGCAGTATTACACTAGAGAATGTGCTTTAATTCATTTGTGACATGACAGTGATGTGGTCAGGACCAAAGCGATTGCACAGAGGTCCCTTGGCGCCACTGAAGTGCTCAAATGACATTAAAGCACACCCTTGAGTATAATATTGGATTATACAACTATTATGAACAAAATGAAATATTTAATCAAAATATATTCATGTTTTGGGGCAATTAGCTCTCAAAATTAAAATGTTTTTTGGGAGTGTGATTCCCATTTTCACGGAATTACACTGAGTCTAATGACTGGAAAACAATCTGTCCCATCAGTAGAATCAGTAAAAATGTAATGAAACTTGCTGTACTACTCCAGGGTATGCTTTCTGTTCCCTCTGCTCAGAGAGTGCACTTTTCTATTTGTTTTTCAATTTGTTTTAATATTTTTGTTTCATTAAAAAATAAAAAAAGTTTTGCTGTGTTTTACTTTTGCTTTTCTAATAAAATTAGAAGTGAATTTGCTTTTGCATTCTTAGCCCAGTAGCACAGGAGAGCAGAAAACCAAACCAACCCAGAACAGTGTCCGAGAGCTCCGAGGGCTGGGCTTGTCTCCAGATTTGGTGAGTCCAATTACAATGTGCTGTTAAAACTTGGCATTTACTCCTGCACCTCAGATATAAACAGGCTGTGCCTCTACTTTTACTCTGTGTGTAGAAATCTATATCAGATAAATCTCGGTTATGTATTCAGCTCATGTCGTAAACAACCAAATAAAATCTGACATGAAATGACTTCAGACTATACCCTTGTCCTGTGGTGTATTGTAATAAAATAAACAAATTCATTCTTTCTAGATTATGTGCCGCTGTGCATCACTCCTAGAAACAGCTGTCAAGGAGAAGATCTCCATGTTTTGTCATGTGGAGCCCACACAGGTGAAATATTGTTGCTTTTATTTCTTTTTCTGAACAACCTAAGTTGAAGCTCGATGTGCACAGCATGCTGCTTACATTAGTCATGATCTAGTACACTTCATGTTGCCACCCTCCACATCTGCATGTGTTATTTTGTAATATTGTCTTTTATAATGCGTGAACTATACAGTACTACGTATGAGGGAAATGAGGTAGTGAGTACGGATTATTGCTACCTCACTGTATGCTAATACAATTAAGATTTGAGTGGTATGTGATTTAAATTGTTCTCTAATGATGTATGAATTTGTGCCACTGGCGGAACAAAAAGCTTAAGCACGTATTAAGAACGTAAGAACATTTAACTTTAAATATTTTAAATCTGGAAAAAAAAAAAATATATATATATATATATATATATATATATATATATATATATATATATATATATATATATATATATATCAGAAAAGCCACCGCAAATCAAAAACACAATTTTAGGATTAATATAATTATGTAATTAATTGTAATCTTTAGGATTTTTTTATATATTTGTGTGTGTGTTTTTTAACTGATTTCGGGGGACAATTGTATTTTATTTATTAAGTTAATGTTGATTTAAAACTGTTCTCATTGCTCTGCCCTTTCATTTGGAAAAACAAAAAGAAGAAAAAAAAACAACTGCAAGAAAATGTTTTTGCATTTCTCTCCAGGTGATCTGTGTCCAGGACGTCGCCTCCCTCTACAGAGTGCCCCTGCTGCTGGAGGAACAGGGTGTTGTGAGCTACTTCTGTCAGAGGCTGAACTTGCCTACTGAGATGAGGCCCAGGAAGATGCTCTTTAAGTGGAAGGAGATGGCTGACAGGTGAGGAGGTTTGTCTTAGCAGCTAACTTTTTCAAGGCTTTTAAGGAATGGACACAAATCATTTACCTGACAGTCAGGGAACAGTCAGTTTAGTCACTCAGGCACTTCTGGGAATTAAAAAAACAAAGAACGTTGAGCTCTAGAAGCCAAATGTTCCCCAGGCACTAGAGCATACTGTAGAAGTTACATTGCTGGACACTGAATTGTTCTTTAATTAGCAGTAAAGTTCTGATTAAATGTTGGTCCAGATCAGTACTGTGAATCATTCCCCTCTCTCCTCAGATCTGCCCGTCTCTTGGAGCATGTCTCCATCGCCCTGGTGGGGAAATACACAAAGTTATCTGACTCATATACATCCGTTATCAAGGCCATGGAGCACTCAGCCCTCGCCATTAATCACAAATTAGAGGTTAAGGTATGGAAACATTTCACATTTTATGTTTGGATATTTATGTCCGGATTCTCTGCAACACTGCTTTGCTGTTTATATTTTGACTGTTGTCACAAAAGCCTGGCATCGAGCCTAACATTTGCACATATTTAAACAGAAGTCAGGGTGTTGGCCATGATGTTGATCTCCATCCAAATGATATTGTTTGATGTTATTACAGTACATAGACTCTGCAGACCTGGAGAATACCACTCTGCAAGAGGAGCCAGTGAAATATCATGAGGCTTGGCAAAAACTCTGCAGTTCTGAGTGAGTACATAGACGATCAATATTAAGTACCTCACTGGTGATCCAGCGTCATTACGGTGTTTTGATGTGTGCCACATGATGGCAGCAGAGTGCTGTCATGCCCAGAGGTTTATGCCCCTTCATAAAATGATCTGTCCTTTTGCAGAGATGCACAATGTTTTATTACATCTTTATGTATAGGTTACTCCCGCAGTCTACTGGGAAAAATAATTGTATCCGTGTGTCCTGTGGCTAGGGGCATTACCTTTTTTATGCATTCATTTTAAAAGAAAGCCTAATCAGAGCAATCGATAGATGACTGTTACAATTGCTGTCCAGCATTTTGGCTAGAATACCTGAATATATGGAGAGAGAGTGGATTTGAAAACAGAGATATGCAGAAAATCACAACAGTGTTATCAGTTATGTCTCTGTATACAGCTGTTTATATTGGATGACATTTGTCTCATAAATAATCTGGACTAGTTCAGAAAATAAACTGAGGCTGTCGCTCCTTCCTTCCTCCTCACAGTGGTGTGTTGGTACCAGGAGGTTTTGGTGTGAGAGGGACAGAGGGCAAGATGCTGGCTATTAACTGGGCAAGGAAACAGAATAAACCATTCCTGGGTAAGAGAGATTCAAAACTGTTTTGTCTTATGAGTTCTGCCTTCTCCTTCAGTAGGAGTGTAACGTTCCACAGAAGTCACTGTTTGGTTCATACACCGTTTTTGTAGCCACAGTTCAGTACAGGGGAAAATCTCAAATGCATAAATATGTTACTTTTCATTTATTTTGAGCAGACAAGACAGACAGATAAGATCCTCTTTCTGGGGACTGAGGTAACATTTTTCCCACTTGCAACTTTGGTGAACTATTTTCATTAACATTTAAAATAAAACAACAATAACAGGCCACAATAGACTATAAAACTGAAAGACATCAGACATCTGAAAGACTGGAGAGTCTCTGCTTGTATTTAAATCTTATACTTATGTCTGGGATGTTCCTTGGCGCAGGTTGCAGGTGAGGTTGATAAAAAGATAGTGACCAGGTGCCAGATCATAAGCAGGACACATCCAAGAGGAAGTTACACAAATTGCAGACACAGTACTAAAAAGATGCAAATACAGCAAGGCAAAATGCCAAAGGACAAAGCTCGTTCACTATCACTTGTGCTACTGTTCACAAACAGTAACTGACAATCCCTGCATATTACACCTTTCACAAAGATATTTCATAAATTGTTAATATGCAGCTTTATAATTGCATTAATGTGGATAAAACAACAACATTGGTAGCTACAGTGTCTCTAGGAAGTTATTTTCTTATTTAGACTCATTTTTTGTTGCTTTATTCACAAGACTGAAACCTTGTTCAGATAAGTACAAAAAGAAGAAATATAGTTGGTTGCATAACTAATTTACCACTTTGCTTTGACGCATGTAAATTTTAGCTAGTGCTTTTAGATGTTGCATGTTAGGTTCGGTACCCATCACCTGTATGGCAGCCTCGTGCTGTGTGGATGTCTCTGAGAAGGGCAAAATAAATTGTAGCAGCTGTCCTTCAGAATTTCTCTGTATTTTGTCTGCCAAAGAACTGTGACTTTGGATAAAATGTATTTTCCTGCAAAACATCAACCTGAAATATGAAGCCAAAGCTGCACAGAATGAGAAACATGTATTTGATGGCGTCAAATCCATTTGAGAAAGTGTGGCAAAACTTGAAAATTGCTGCACTTTGATGATCACTGTGAAAATTCCCATAGTTGGAGCAATCATGTTAAAAAATGAGGCAAGAAATGTTCAGATGTATTATGTAGTTCGAAACCCACTCTACGTTTAATATAAAGCCGAAATTTGCTGGCAGATATGAGAAACACAGGCCAAAAGTGCGTGTATTTACTTTTGCAGTCAGTTACTTTGTGTGTTAGATTTTTATGTAATTTAGATCCATTTGTTCTCACTTTGACATTAAGGAATCTGTTTTTAAATTATCAGAAAAAAATATCTTAATTGCATCTGCTTGAACATTCAAAGCTGTAACTTAGGGAAAAATCCCTAAGGTGAATACTTTCTAAAAGATACTTTATAATAACATGAATATAATCACATGCAAATACAGTAATGTTTGTCACATAAGTGGTTTCCACAGTGGGGATCTTGTTCGGTCTTTATTTATGAGTCCATACAATAACACTCATTATGCAAGAATCCTGCTGGTCTTGTTTTGTGCAGGAGTGTGTTTGGGCATGCAGCTGGCAGTGTGTGAGTTCGCCCGCAATGTTCTCGGATGGGAGGGTGAGTAATTGTGCTTTTCAATGTGGACCACTGTTACAAAAACATTTGATTGTTATGGTTTCTAATTTAATGATGAAAGAACCATAGCTCTGATGAGAAGTTGATTTTAAGCTCAGATCAGTTTCACTTATCTTTTTCAGATGCCAACTCCACAGAATTTAATCCAGAATCCAGTCACCCTGTGGTAGGTTATCTTTTTCTGCCACGCTCATATCACATCATATCAGCGGAGACTTCATTGGAATGGGTTTAACATCCTGTTTGATCTTGACAGGTGATTGATATGCCAGAGCACAACCCAGGGCAGATGGGTGGGACGATGAGGTTGGGGAAGAGGCGGACCATTTTTAAATCCAACACCAGTGTACTGAGTATGTATCCTCCTCGAATAATTGGCTGACTGTTGGCTTTTTCTTCTTTAAATTACAGCTGTTGTGTTTCTGATGTCTGATATTTCATTGTTCAAGGAAAACTGTACGGACATGTCGAGTATGTTGACGAGAGGCACAGGCACAGATTTGAGGTAAATTAAGGTTTTAAACCTCTGATTGACAAGTGTAAAACCAATGCATGTAATACAGCAGCAATACTCAGAGCAAAGCTTAAGTGTTTTTGAACTTGGACCCTGTTTTCCCACATTTTTGTTACGAAGTGGCTAATGGAGAAAAAAAAATTGGAAATTGGTCTAGTACTGAGAGATGCTGCACCAGTTGCAGTAGCACAACGGGCTGCATTGAGACCCCTACGGGCAATGATGCACCATCAACTTACATCCTTTAAAGTTCCTGTTTTTACCACAGAGAGGCACAGATATTATTCGACATTTCTGACACAATTTTTGATAAAACCCTGCAGCTAAATAAAACATTTTACTTTAATCTTTTGTTTGAGTCAGTTTGTTTGTCCTTGTGACCAAGTCTCACTCAAAGAGAAGTCTTGCTCTGAAATCTTGGAGACTTTTCCACATTGTTTGAATCAGCTAAATATTCAGCCATGACACTGAGGATCCTTTAGATAACACTAAGCAACGCTTTCTCTTCTCCCTCTGGCACTCTTCTCCAACTGTCACTAATGTTTCCATGGTTGTTTTTCCTGCAACAAGTCTCCTCTCTAGATTTCACGCCACAACATCTTTGTGGGGTCCTTTCCTTAAGGTTGTCAGAAACTTATAATAATAGTCGGAGCCTGTCAGTGTGCAAAAAAAGCATGTTTAATGGACACAAATTGACAGTGCACAATGGTTTAAAGGGATTACATTGCTGCGGCTGCCACAGCTTCTCTCAGTACTAGACTTTTTAAAAAAATTATCTCCATTTGTCACTTAAAGACAAAAAAACATAACAAAATAAGGAAAAATACCAAAGTTCCTTTAAGGTGATAATATGCTGGATGGCCCGCCTTCTATTTTATAATACACAATACAAAAACAGATTGATTAACTTTGGGATTTTTTTGTACTGTGAATAAAAGTAAGGTATGAGAGTGCATAAAAAGCATTCAAAGAGAGCTTGTTCCTCACATTTACAAGTAAAAAAAAAAACAAACGAGAGGATCCCCCAGACCCCCCAAAGTCTGAGTAAAGCACCAAATATCTCAAATCCTGAAAACGCCCTGCATACACTCTGCCTGTGTGGGGCTGCTGTGACTGGACTTGCTTCTTAGCAGCCATGAGTAAGGATAGTAAATGTCAAAAGGATGAAAACGAGCAATTCATATATTGCACAGACGGATAAATATTTGCCAAGTTTTTATTTATGAACGGGGCTTTTGCCAAAGGGGCCGCTAGGCAAAACAAGTTGAGTATCCTGTTATACAGCATGTTATTCTGCTCTTATGTGAAGCAGGACCATGAGGACATTTACTGTTTAAGTGTCATAGAATAACCTCAAGGCCTCTCAGAAACCTTTCCTTAATCCATCAACCATTTCTCATTTTAGGTGAACCCTGAGCTGATAGTCCACTTTGAAAAAAAAGGTCTGAAGTTTGTCGGCCATGATATGGAAGGAGAGAGAATGGAAGTCATTGAATTGGAGGGTGAGTGGAAAATGTTCCTGAAAAGACGCATCTGCGCACTGCTGCTAATGAATGCAACCTGCTGTGTATGACCTGAAAGCTTTCACCTGGCTGATCTTTAGGATAAACTCTACAACTTCAGGGTTTCTTCAACAAACTTTGCCTCAGTGTCCTTCTGTATGTTTAAATAAGTGTAGTTTATGTAGTGGAGGTCTGTGTCTTTACTAATCCACGTGTCTGTTTCAGATCATTGTTACTTTGTTGGGGTGCAGTACCATCCAGAGTTCACCTCGAGGCCCATCAAACCTTCTCCTCCATACTTCGGTCTCCTGCTGGCTGCTGCAGGAAAACTCCAGAGCTACCTGAGCAAGGGCTGTCGCCTCTCTCCACGGTGAGTTCTTTGGTTTTTCTACAATTTTGCAGTAAATTTGAAATGTGAAGTGTTACTTTAGTGCTCTCCGTCTTTCTTTTTTCTCTGAATTCTCTGGTTCTTTTTTGAGTAGCATCATATCACACTTGAATAAGTTTCTTTTCATATTTTACCCGCTAACTGGCATTAATGCTGATTGGTTAAAATAAAACATTGGCCTTACCTTTCATGTGGACATTATGTTCATGGGGGCAGCTTATCTAATATTAAATAGTGTATGAAGTCATTACATTACATTTTTATTTTTATTAAACCCTTTACACTATACATTGTTGGCATTTTTATGTTATTGAATTTGCTCAAATGTAGTTGAGTTGTCAGGCTGAATGGAAATTTACAAGCATTTTTTTTATTTAGTGTCATAATCTACTACAGTTAGTTTACAGCGACACAGTTGTCAGTGCACCAGCACTCACAATAAAGCAATCCCTGTCAGCATTGCTGCTATAATGCTCATTTTATGTATTCATCTTCCTTTGCAGGGACACTTACAGCGACCGCAGTGACAACAGCTCTCCTGAAGCAGACATCTCCGAGCTGAGGTTTCCCTCTTTGTCCTTAGACTAAAGTGTGTGTAGTTGTTGCGTATGTTTAGTAGTAAATGCAAGGTCCAGAAAAAAGCTGGTCCACACAATGGTTTTTACATACTGATAGGTACAGCATCCTGTGAGAGTCATTTATGCTGTAGTAAATATAATGTTTATGTGTAAAAAGGATGCCTTGCTGTTAACTCTGTGGGGTTTAGGAGTTATGGTTTAAGAGTATGAGCAGAAGCCTGGATACTGTTTTAATGGGGGATTTTGAAATACCTGTACAGACTTTTTTTTTTTTTTTTTTTTTTTTTACTAAAGAAAAATATAAAATAGGGTGAGACATGAATGGTAGAACATTGGTCTGTCAGTATGCAGTATATGCAGTTTTTGCACCTTTTAAGATCATGATGCTTGGCAAATTGTGAGGAGATGGATAGTGTATTTTGCAGTTAAGTATAGAAAATTGTGACAGGCTCAGAAAAAGCAGATTTGTTTGCAGCAGTGACAAGTGGTCAGGTCAGGAGTCGGGGTCTGTGCAATCAGGATGCTCTTCAGGACAACCATCCTGCAAATCAGTCCAATCCAATGTACGAAAATACACATTAGAACCACTGACTTTTTACAGTTGTTCACAACTTGTATTGTGAAAATGTTGCCTGTGTATCATGACAGATGCATCCAGTGGTGTAGTGGAGTGTATACAAAGGTATTCACACCTCTTTTTCTGGTTGTTCACAATATTCCCACTTATCAGACAAAATACCATTAGAATATATAGGAGAGTGCAACAAATCCCTCTTTGGCTACAAGTACACCCACCTCATCGTCTACCACTACACCTCTGGACACTTCAATACAGTTACCTCCTTGAAATATTTACTGTCTGTTTTTACAGTTTTATTATTTGTATTTCTCCTTTTAGGTTTAATACCGCCTCACATATCTTAACTCTCATTCAGGGTTCTACACAAAAGTGAGTAAGCTACATGTCACTCTGGTTTAAAATGATCTTGCACATAGAGCGTACATGCATATCTGTGTGAGATAAAACTGGACCACATTGTTGTACTTTGGTGACTTTGGGGTGTTTGTGATTTATTTGGGTTTTTTTTTTTGTTGTAAGAGGGTGAACCACATTAGCCGATATCACAAGGGCAGTGGGTGAGAATTTCTTCATGCAATTTGTGCACTTGGTGGTGTTATTCCTTTAAGTTTTTACTTCTTAAACCTGAGCTCACCAGTTTGTTCTTGCATGACTTTTATGTTTTGAGTCCCTCTGCCAGCTGACATCAACAAGCATGGTTATGACCACATTTGCCTTTCACAGCTGTATCTGACCTGAAATGAAAAATGCTGATGCACAGTCATCTGACAATCTGGTCAACTTAAATTGCCTTTTGTCAATAGTATTTACTGAGAAAGAAAGCTTATAAAAATGGTTTTCCTTGAACTGAAAGAAAAAGCTAAAGAGTAGCAGTCAGCTGATCAGCATCAAGCTTCCAAGTTACATTTTCACTTGGAGTCAAATGTGGAGGACCTGGATAGTTAAATGATTGCTGCCAGTGCCTTTATTTATCTGTTGTTGGCCCAAATGTATTAAAACAAACCTATTTTTATATTTATGAAGTTCAGATGCATGTGTGATGCATTATGTGTGTTTATTCTGAATAAATATATTTTTATTCCTCATGATAATCTGGCCTTTATTCTAGTAGAGCTGAGAATGACAGTCAGTTCTGCCTTTTATTGGGGACTGTGAGACGCTTCAGTTTTAAGGCAAAAATATTCATTGATACATTTTAAAAAGCTTTGTCTTCACTGATAGCTCTATTTTCATTGTCTTTTTCTATTGGGAGCACACTGTTGTATTTATTTATATGCAAAACTAAACAGTGCTGTAGCAGCCCCTAGAGGCTGCCCTTTTCATTACTACCCACTATCTGAAAAGGTTACAGAAATTATGAAAACAAACCCACAATATGAAAAGGTTATCGTGATTATATAAACAAACCTATAAAGGACCAGTGTCTAGGATGTAGGGGATTTATTGGCAGCAAATTGAATATTATATTTACCAGCTGATGTAATGTCACAAAGGCTGTTTTTATTTTTGTTTGGACCATTTTGCCAGGTTTTTATGTTATGTTTTGTTTTGTTTTTTTGTCTGTCTGTCTATAGATAGTCCTTGTCAAAACGATAGTCACAAAATTTTGCCATTTACGTTTTAGGTCAGCCACCGTAGTTCTTCCAAATGCTTGGTACAAATGAGAAGTTTCAAATCACCACTAGATGCCATGAAAGCCTACACTCCAGACCACTAACAGAACCAGAAAACAATCACTTACAGGAGTGTTTAGTTGCTGTGCAGTGATAATCATGTGTGAAAAGCTCACTGAATTTAGGGAGTGGTCTTATATTTTTCGTTCTCTAATAGACCACAGATT
Organism: Plectropomus leopardus; assembly: GCF_026936395.1. NCBI lineage: Eukaryota > Metazoa > Chordata > Actinopteri > Perciformes > Serranidae > Plectropomus > Plectropomus leopardus. The sequence continues at coordinate 22,707,292 of NC_142186.1, forward strand.
GGACCTTCAATGAGTGGCACCTATGGTCATTACTAAAGCAGCCACAATGACTGAATTAAAGTGAACAGACATGTAGTCATCTCTGTAAATAACAGTAAAGCCATTGTAGAAGAATGACTTACATATCCTGAGGCTTTCCCTCTGTTTCCCCAGGGAATGTAAAGCTGTATTGTTATCAACTTCCCCTTTTTGGAGGCAATGTTCACTCTACAGACAAAACCATAAAGTGATTAAAATGGCAGCAAATATGGGCAAACACTTGCCCACACTCACCCTCACTGTCTATGATTAGTAGTTATGAGCTGGTGACAGCAGGAAACTACAGTGTTTGCCTTGATATGCCAACTTCTACTTCCTTATCAACCCCCCTCTTCACTCCCACATTTGACCCTCCCATTCCACAACAGCCCTCCCTGTGTCCTTGTGCTGCCCCGCCTTTAGTCAAGTATCAACAGGCAAACTTTAGAAGTCCACACCCCTGCAGCGCACATGCTTACAGTGGCAGTTAAGATCTGCAACTCAGATGAGAACTGCAGCTCCACCGGGATCTACTCTTTTCGTTGGACAGATTTCTTCACATGCCTGCTTCTGAGGAGTTTTTGGATGAAGCACCATGGGAATGAGACCTGAGAGACCTGTGCTGCAGCCCTCAACTGTATAAGAGTCGGGGATGACTTGAGAAAGTAGACTCCTCTGCTGATTTGTGAAATTTAGAAGGAGTGGCTGCTGCGGCTGTTTCTCAACATTTGGAGCGTCAAAGATAGGGAAGCAACCTGTGGGAGGCTGATGTGGGATTTCTAGTCCCTTACAGGTATCATTTCTTTCTCCAACCCCCTGGTACGATCTATGCTATTCAACATATTTCTTCTTTTAAAAAATCCCTAACCATGCTTATATCCACTTCTAGAATTTATTTCTTTGTCTTTCTCATAACTTCTATACACCTCCTGTATCCCCACAAGCTGCTTTCATTATCATCCCATTTTTTTCCCACTAGCAGCAACTATGGACTTGACTTTGTGGCAGTACCAGTTCAGGATCATCATGCTGGGGGACTCCACAGTGGGCAAGTCCTCCTTGCTGAAGCGCTACACTGAAGACTTGTTTCTGGAGTCCATCAACCAGACAGTGGGTGTAGACTTCTACGTTCACTTCCTGGAGGTGGAGCCGGGGGTCCGCGTCAAGCTGCAGTTCTGGGACACGGCTGGGCAGGAGAGGTTCAGGTGAGGATGCACCCAGTCTTGTAGGAGGATGCCTTTTTGCAAAGACAGTAAAACAAATAATGCCATTCTTATGATGAATATTCAAGAGATGACTCGTGAATGCAAATGTTCTCTCCAAATAAACTACCAATGGTTACTCCATTCACACCGGAGCTGTTCTTCAGTGTTTGCTCCCAGCTTCCTCTGTGTTTCCACCCTGTCGGCCTCACAAGATCACTGTGTACAGAGATTCAGTATGTGTAATGCTTAAAGTGGAAAGGCAAATCTTTGAAAAGGCATATTCTTCATGCTCAGCATATTTAATGGAAAGAAATAACATGTTTCTGTCTGTCTCTGATTGCATTAAATCATTTCTTCAGTTGACTGAACTGTAGCAAATTGCAAACTGTTTGTGTTTACCTCCTCTCTGCATGGTATCTGTGGCCTGCTAATCCCACATGAGTCAGCTAAAACTCAGCCAAATCCGGGTTGTTTTCATAATGAGGTAATGAAGAAGTAAGTTTTCACTAACTGGCTGTTCGGAGAACCGTTTACAAAGCCTTTTCTTTGATGTCAGTGACTCATGGGGGAGCCGCATGCCTCTTGAAGGTTTCACGATTAGGGTGATAACAAACACAGTGGCCATCAATTTCTTTCAAAGAAACAGACTCTTTGTCAATCTGCTTATCTGGGAAAAAAAAGCTCAGCTCAAACAGTGCAGAGGATCAGGTGATTATTTGCTCACTGAAACAGGAAATAAGTTGGTAACAAAGTTTGAACTCTGCACAACCTAGTGAGGGCTTTGGGGGGATTTCATGTGTTGAAATTCAAACCGCCTAAGGTTTTCTTGTATGTTTTCCCTCCGTGTCTCACTTCTTTTCACAGGTCAGTGACCCGCTCTTATTACCGCAACTCAGTTGGAGGCCTGCTGGTGTTTGACATGACCAACCAAGCCTCCTTTGACCATATTAAGGAGTGGCACGCTGAGGTGTGCGAGCGCGTGCTGCCGCATAAGGTTCTGTTCGTTCTGGTGGGCCAGAAGAGTGACCGAGACGCTGCGGGGGAGAGGGTGGTGAGTCGAGAGGAGGCTGAGAAACTGGCTGGGCAGCTGGGGATGCCCTACGTGGAGGCCTCTGCCAAGACGGGTCAGAACGTGAAGGACGCCTTTGAGCTGCTCACTCGACGGATCTACCAGGGTCTGTTGAGCGGAGAGGTAGAGCTGCAAGAGGGTTGGGATGGAGTCAAGTGCACTGCACCACAGGCTCTGCAGTTACAGAGAGCCAACCTGGCACAGCCCAGCACAGCCTCCAAGAGCAAGAAGTGTTGTTCTTAATCTGTGGACTGGTGGTCAGCCATGCACTTATGTTACTGTAGTACCAAAACCGGCCCTCAGGATGTTGGATTTGTGGTGTAAGTTTACCGTTAAGAAAACCACTCACTGATTTAAAATGCTTTTTTTTTTTTTTTGCACCTTTAATACCATCCTGACCTTTTAGTAATGTCAGAGAATGATTTGAGACATACAGACATTGCTAAACTGGGTTAAGATTTTAAAGTGATATTTACAGATATTTTTTGCCATGATGGCAGCGTGGTAATGTTGGTCCACCCCTTTGATCCAGACGGAAATACCTATAAAATCTAAAAAACCCTATTGGATGGATTGCTATGACATTTTGCACAGACATTCGTGGCCCCTAGAGGAATAATTCTCACTGACTTTGGTGATCCCCCGACTTTTCATCCTGCACCACCAGCAGGTTGACATTTTTGGTGAAATGTCCTGACAACTGTTCAGTGGATTGCTGTGAAATTTGCTGCAGGTGTTCTAGGCCCTTAAACTTCTAACTAAGTGTCATTACTAGGTCAAATTTTCAATTTGCCAAGAGTTTGGCCTTTGAAAACTAATGACATTCTCATCTACCACACTAGTGCTAATTAGGCTTCTTACAGCTCGAGGCCAGTTAGATAATCAAAAGATTTTTAATGCCAATCATAATTTAATTGAAGACCAATTTTACAATCACTAAAATTGAAGTAAATGAAAATAATATGGAAATGGACGGTTCAGCAATGTTTATTTGAACGTAAAATGTCAGTATTTTGTCTCGTGAGACAAAGGTGAAACACAACTGAATTTGTTGGTTGGTTTCGTTGTGTTGGTTATTTTGTGTTTCACACTCTGCATGTGGGATTCAGCTGCTTTTATTTCATTTTCATTATTCGTTGCACCAAGTTTGAAAACTTTTTTCTTATAACATTATACGTTATATAACATTATAACACAGAGCCTTGTACTGCTTTCAGCCCTGCCCTGAAATCTCTATCTGCAACATTGGTTCGAGAGGAATTCACTAAGATATTTTTTTAAATTATTATAAAGAATTTGCCAAAGGTGGGAATCACCAGATGGTCCACGTTATGAATTTATCATGATACTTGAGACGCATTATAATAATATTGCAATTCTAAATCTTTTGTAATGCTGAGTATTGCAGAATCATATATTGCAATGTATTACCTTTTTCAACTGCAGATTATGTCCCTAGAAGAAAACTTTAATGCCTGTTTTAACTAATAAGTTAGTTTTCAGTCTGTTCATCTCACTTTAAATATTTATTCTAATGCAGAAGATGTGATTGTCGAGCTGATGGCCTGACCAATCACGAAAACTGACGAATCCTGTTAAACGTAAAAAAAAAACTCAGCACCATCTGGTGGACTGAAAAGCAATTGATTTTTTTCTTACAGTTTAATTTATTTTTTAAACATTAATAATTTATATAACATTGATTTTTGTGGTCTGTGTATCAATACATTATTGCTAAGCAAAATAACAATACTTAGAAATGAAAGTGCAACATAAAAAAAAAGATTCATAAATTCCTGCTTCCCATATGTTAGCATTTTTATGACTTTCTAAAGATTGATTTAAGTCATTAAAGCCAATTAAGGCCTTAATTTTAATTACGTTAAATGCCTTTTAAGACTTTTGTTCACAACTGTTAGCATGCTAACAGGCTAAACTAAGATGATAAACGGTTACCTGCTTAACATCAGCATGTTAGCGTGCTGATATTTAACCCTAAGAGTGCTGTGGTCACAAAGCTGCTTGTGTAGCTGTAAACTGATGTTGAAATGCAAAATCTGTCCCTTTTTCTCTGCACTCTCCAGTTTGAGATTCTCAGCCCACAGCTAATCACACTAACGCGGACTGATGAGGTCATTGCTTACCTCAGGTCAGAGGGTCAGGGCTTGTAATGATGACATATTGAGCCAAAGCCACTGGCTCAAGACGAGACTGTGTTGCCTTTGCATTCAATCTACAAGGATGGGATACCATTACATCTTCTCTCCTATCGATTTTTGGACTTTGGCTGTACAGTGGAAAAGTGGATGCCAACCTTGGGGTCGCGATGCTTTAAGGGTCTCAGGATGTCTCTAAGTGGGCCGTAGGATGATTAAGAGAGGACATTTATATTTTTGCTACAGCTTGTTGTAAGTTGTCTTTTGCTTGTGAAATATTTGGTATTTCTGTCTCTTTAGCAGAGCTGAAAAATGTTTCGTGAAACTGCTCATGTCCAAAGGTTATAACTTGCATCATGGGGTTTTTAGCAGGCATTTGCTTGTTTTGAGGGGTCGCACATCCAAAAGGTTTGGGAACAATTGTACTGCAAGGGCGTACAGCTTTTTCCTCAGAACCCATTTCTAAACCTACATCTGTGATTTTTGTTTCTGTTGGTCGTTCTGTCAATGATCAGCAGCAGTTTAGGCAATGGATGCCCTGGTCGAGATTTGAAATGTTCCTCTGTGACTGTAAATGAATGTTTTGGGCCTGAGTGGTTGTGTGGAAAAGGCTTTGTTGCATCACTAATAATTGCACAGCATGCTGAGAGTGAGTGATTGTTTTCAGGTGCTGTTGTTGAGATTAATTAAATGAAACAACTCTAGGGTGCCTTTGGATATTGCTCTTTTGAAATGTTGTGAGAGGTTTCCATAGCAATTACTGTCCATCTGTGTGATTGACAGCCTCCTGTGCATCTGCAACCAGAATGCAGAAAATGTATTTTACTGCTAAAAGACAAACATTTTAAAAAATGATCACTGACATGTTGAAGGTTTGCCTCCTTGGTTCTCTGCAAATGTACAGCAAGTGAACTGATTTTACGTTAGTTACAATAAAACCATTTTCCTATAAACGTAGAACCCTTGTATATTCAGTCTGGCAATAGATGCAGTGCTCCGAAACATTTTTTTATAACAGTTCAGGGATTTTATTAATATTTTAATCTTAACATAGCGAAATGTCAACATCTGGCACCACTTCTTCTATCATTATTACGATGCAATTTGCTAAAATAGACAAAGTAAAAATAACACTGACAAGGATGGATGACATAGATGTAATGTAATAATACCTACTACAATCAGTAACAATACACAACAGCACATAAATGTCTAACAGAGACAAAGCATTTACTGCGTTTGTAGCCACCATTTGCAGTAGGAATTTGGTATTATAGACCCCCATTAAAAAATGAGTAGAGTTGATAAACAGGGGAGCCATAATCTCTTAAGAGTTATTATCTATTATTGCCAGGCTAACACAAACTTTTTTTTTTTTTTTTACATTCACATAAGAATGCTCTAGAGTATCAAAAGGCAAACCAGATAACAGCAGTGGTCATAATCCAAAAAAAGTATTCCAGTAAATGTTTATTGACAAAAATGCAATGAAAAGAGTTCTGCCAGGCTTAGCTTAATGGCAACAAAACAGAACCAGAGACAAGAGTTACATCATTGTGTGATGGTGCTGGCAGAACTCTCGAAAGTTAGAGAGACATGACAATGAAACACTTATGTCTAACAAAAAAAAAACACCTAAACCATCTCTTTGTCTCATTAGTCCAAAAAATCCAAACTGCAAAATGAAAAAAAAAAAATACAGAGTGGGTACAACATGGGGGTGTACAGTCTTGCTACTTTTTGGTTGTCTTGCGGATCAGTGCCATTCTCTGAAATGAAAAAACGAAAACAGTTAGGCCCACTGTATGTGTTCATTACAGTATAAAACAAATCAGTTACACCGACAAATGCAGGATTATTAACCTCTGTCATGTTTCTTTACATGTTCCATTAAAATGAATTTTCTGCTTTATCCAGCAGAAACAAAGCCTTCTGTTTCTCACCTGTTTGTGAGCTTCTGTAGTGCAAGCCTTCTTGAACGGCCGGATCTCATCTGAGCCATAACCAGGAATCCACATGTTCCACTGGCGCTCTGAGAGAACGAAGCACAGTATCAGCAGGACGCAGGTTATCAGCATACTGTCACACTCCCAGCATCTAACTTCCATCTCATTTCAAACTAGAATTACCACCTTGTGGTTGCATGCCCCTGCCAACCAGTCAGACTGTAATTAAAGTTTACATCCATGTCTGTCCGGACTCATATGTAGCCATGACAGTAGATAATGCCAACTTAATGTCTCCCCTTCTGTTCCTGAGTCTTTATGGTGTTTAATAATTGCCAGAAATGTGTTTTTGCAGAATATCATGATGTCAAAGTAAAGTTGACTTTTGACCTTTTTGAGATAAAATGTCATCGCTTCAATATTTTAGTCTCTTAGACCTGTGGGTGAAATTCTGTCATAATTAGTGTATGAATTCTTGAGTTTATGGCCAAAAAATGTTTCTTGAGGGCATAATGACCTTTTGACCACAAAATTCAAATTGGCTCATCCTTGGGTTTGAATTTGGACAAATTCTCTCCAGACGTTAGTGTGATATTGCGTTCGCGAGAATGATAGGGATGTGAGATCAGTGACAATGACCTTTGACCACCAAATTCGAATCAGTTCATCTGTGAGTTCAAGTGAACGGATAAAATTTACGCAAGGCGTTCCCATGAATGGGATGGACAGGCGAACAACCCCAAAACCTAATGCCTCCAGCCACGTCTGCAGTAGAAAAATTGTTAATGTTGTGTGGGCTATAATGGAAATACTTTAAACTTCTACAACATTCAATGTGACCTTCTGTGTGCATTTTACAGAGAGGAGAGCAAAGCAGAGATGACAATGTACCTGCCAGTGATTTGGTTGCAATGTTACCGTAAATCTGTCAATAACTTTCTCAGGAAGCTTTTGCATTTTCTGACTGACTGTTTGAAGTCACTCAAAAGGATGAGCACAAATTACTTTCACTCAAAGGTAGGACACAAGTTTTTTGGCATCACATTTCAAAGAGTATTTGTTTTTGTATTTTTCTCCACAGATCATGAATCCTCGAAGACGTCCTCTTGAGACACCAACTGTCAGAAGCTTTTTGTAAATTCAGAAACGGAAAATCTGCTCCCTTCAATTATCACAAATGTAAGTGTCATTATTTCAGGATAACTTGCCATTATTGCAAAAAAATAATGAGATAACACTTTGAGTTAAGAAATGATTCGCACATCAAAATTGACATGATATATGCAGCATAATTTTGATCTAAGTCCTGACAAAATTGTTTTTGAAAGCTATTATATACTAGTAATTACGGGCGGACTGTATATCATGGATACTTGAGATTTTTTTTTGTGACCCACAGAGACACTTCACCTACAATTGTAAAAATATTAAATGTCAAAACCCCGCAAAAAAGCCAGCAGCAACTTACCAAGATGTAATTGAACATCCTTCACTTCCAAGGTGTTGGATTTGCGATGGCGAGCCAGCTGACAGGCCGCTGTCACTACGCTCTCTATAAAGTCATCTGCTATTTGCAGCAGCATCTGCGAAGGGACAGGCATTTTGAAAACCATTAATCATGCTCAGTTAAGGAAAGCAACATACCACAGCAGCTGGACAAATCTTACATTTTCAGCTGCTCACTATGTTTTTCATGCAGCCAGACATTCAATAGATTAAGATTTCCAAATGATGGATGTGGCAGTACTTGGTTAGGTAAGCTATAGCGCAACAAGAAAATGTAATGTGAAAGTGGTATTCATTTCACAATACAGCTTAAAAATCAGAGTTATTTGAATCTCTTGTTAAAACTACTGTCAGACCTCCTCAACGTCCTCATCCAGCTGCTCATTCGGATCGATCTCTCTCACCAGGTCCTGCAGCTTCTTCTTACTGAGCACCTGGAGAGGAAACAAATTCATTGATTCACTCAGTAACAAAAGAGAACAGGTGTGCCAATGTAGTAGTCTACTGATGACTCTAAATGCAAAATGACAACAGGCCTTTTACATTTAAAGTCAAAACTTGCAAAATAGGTTATGGTGCTGAAGCCTGAATTTTACCTTGATATTTATTAACTTTGTGATGGGGGTCCTGCAGCTCAAGGCAAGTTAGATTTAATGCTTTAAGACTTTTTTTTAATTCCACTTGGAATGAGATTTAAGACCCATTTTACAGAATTTTGTCCAAAATTGTCCAAATGTTTTTTGTAACATAAAGCATGGATTTGGGGGTAATGTGCATGCAAAGGCAATTTGGCAAAATGCATATATTTAAAATAATAATTGTAATAAAAATAAATATATTTTAAGGTTTTAGAATGCAGCGTCAGAAAAAATCATCATAAAATCCCATTGCCCATGTCTGAGCATTTTTAAGACTTGAAAGACCGTGAATGACATATCTAGCCCCATGAAAAATAAACTTTGTGTGCAAAATACAGTACAGTTTCAAAAAAAAGATTAATCACATCATGTTATATTTCTCTCTAATTGTTTGATTGGAAATTGAATAGCACAAATTGAAATTGAAACTTTAGGGAACTCTGCTGGTGAAGAGAATTTGTTTTTATTACCAAAAAATTAATGGTGAATGTAATAAAGACTGTAATTTGCAAACTGGCTGTTTGCCTGGCAGAAAACTGCACAACCTTAGCTTATAATCAAAATTATGCAATATATAAACACTGACATTAAGTATATGGAATAGTATTAAGGTAGTAAATCCTTTAATACCACACAACTTTGAGGCTCATATCTGCAAAGGAAATGTTTGTGTCTGCCTCAGCATTGTAAGATTTGAGTATGCGTGCAGTTATCCAGACAGTAGATCAGCATAACTCTATGCAGATTTTTGGGCTCAGTGAATGACTCACCTGAGATCCCTCTGGACTACTCCTGCCAGCAGGGCCAGGGGTCCCAACCTTCACTGCTGTTGCGGTGCTGTTAGCCATGCTGGTGGCCAATGGAAAACTGTAGGGACTCTGGACTTTGAAAGGAAGCAAAACTGTTGTTTGTCTTTGCTGCTATGTGTCAGAGTCTCCAGTGAGATGATCAGATGTGACAGCTTATCTTTCAAAGGGACCACCTCCGTAAATCTATGGAAGATTCAGAGGGTAGACAGGTTAGCATCACAGAGAAAACAGATTGATATAGACTTTTATTTTGTTGTTTTATTTTACGTTTTTGACTCTGATTTTGTTTCGTCGCAGTGCTTACGTTTCAAAATATAACCTATTTAAAGCTTGATGTAGCTTTGAACGATGAATTATAAATAATTACCTATCATTATTATAATTAGCTACAGGACTAATGCAGAAACCTAGCCGTAAAACAGCGCTGTAGCATCTAATCAAAATTAGTAAGAAAAAGATAAAAGCACCCTCGTAAAATAACATGACCACATTGCGGCCTTTAAGCGACTGCGTAACTTAAAAAGGAGAAAAAACGAAAATTACCGCCGCTAACAGTATGTTATGTGCTAAAAACAATAGCAGCTATCAAGCTTTGAATTTAGCCTGAAAGGCTAACATTAGCAGCTAATCCAGCGGCGCGTCTGTAGGCGCGCTACATCCAAAAAATACGTGTTAAATTGACAACTTACCCAATAAAACAAACACTATCTGTCCATGTTTCGGCGTCGTTGCGACAATTATGAGTGAGTTTGAAACAGAAAGACTGCCTCAAATTGTCACCGCACAGCTAAAAAAATGAGCGAGGCTACCTGTCTTTACTTCCGCTTTGTTTAGGTCTATTTCCGGTAGCAACATATCGCCTCTACTCTGCCACCTGCTGGATATTTTATGGAAATACATCCGGATTCAACAGACTATTATTAATTCAGTACACTAAGTCGATTCGTTTAATAACAATATAATGACAATTTCATATAAACGCGTGTGTGTGTGTGTGTGTGTGTGTGTGTAAATAAAACATAACAACTTAATCCGGTGCTGATATTGATCAGTGCGGCTTTAAACAATTAATATACAGTTCAGAGAAAGTATTAGGCAAAAAATATGCAGTCAATAAAAAAATACAGATATACAGCGTATTTCACAGTGTCTAGCTAAGAAACATGGTGTGATATTGGAGATTTTTTAATGAAAACGTATTTCAAACCTACTTGTGGGTTTTTGGGTTCTAAGGGTTTTTAAAATAAATACAAGATATTTAAAGTTTAATGTCCCTCCTGTAAGCCAAATCAAAACAAAAACTGCCTCATTTATGTTTATGTGGTTTGAAAATAAACCCATAGAAAGCAGATAATATTATTAGCAGTGCTGTGTATTAACATGAGGAGATAATACAGCACAGACAAAGTTGGAGGTCCTCTGCCTTTGAAAATGTCAGCTTCTCTATCAAGAATAGAGAGGTCCCTATTTGCAGTCAGTAATTAAGAAGAAATAAGTTTCTGTATATTTTTCAGATAGCCTACAGATATATTTTACACAATGTTTGAAAAATATTTTCTTCTATTTTCTGGAGTTTTTTGAAACATTGTATATTTTTAAGGATATTCTCAATCTAGCAATAATAGCCTGCAGGTATGCAGGCCTGGGGTGGATTCAGTAACACAACTGACTGAAAGTGAGAAGATAATATTTTGGAAGCTATTCCACTCAGATAGTCTAAAGATGACTCTGTAAGTAATTTGAGTCTGCGTCCAGCAAACAACATCTGATGCCGTTTGACACTCTGAATCTCTTTCAATTCCGCCTCCTATTCAGCTCCGGTTAACAGCTAATCAATCTAAGGTCAAAGCAAATGAAGCGTAAAATGTTTGCTTGTTCGGCACAATTCAGCATAACATATCATACCGAGAAGCTGCAAAGCTTTGCGACAACATGTTGACACTTCTTTCACATCCTGTTGAACTTAGTCAGAAAAAACAGTGACCTCAACAACAAGCCCAGACTGATAACCTGACAGGCCCGACCTCCCCCAGAGACTTATGACGCACTAGAAATTAATATGATTATCTGCAGCACTTCCTTCTTTTGCAGTTCGCGTTTAATATTTCAGGCGTTAATTCTGCTCAGAGAAAGTGAGTCATAAAACCAAAGACTTATCACATTATTGCTATAGAGCCATTTATTTTCGGTAATGTAATGATTTGCTTGGTTTGTTGTGTTTTCAGAATATCACTGAGCCTGCTTCCTGAGAGCACAATAAGCCACACCTACAGCCCGTTATAAATACATACAGAGCAAACTTTCATTTTAGATTAGAAGCTGCAGAGGAGTGCGTACTTTATTTCCTGATATTGAAAAGGTCTTTTCACAGCCATGAAACTGCTTTTGGTTGCTGCACTGGTTGCCCTGATTAATGGCAGTTATGGTAAATATATTTTTCTCTCTTTCTTTCTCATGGACTGTTATACTATTTTCTCAAATCATTTGGTTTTATTGCTGCTCTGTAATGAGCAATTGATTCAAGCTTCGAGTCTGATTCTGGTCTTTTTTCTCACAGATGTATTCATATGGTTACTGTTGGCTTTTGTGTGTTTTGTGTGTGTGGCTGTTTGTCTGCTCGCCTGTCTGTTTCTGAGAGTCCTCTAGAGAAAACGCTTTACTTTCTTTTCTGTCACACTGATGGGTTTCCCCTGGTGGCTACAAGACTCAGACTCAAATAGGAAACATTGCTGGAATTATCAGGGGACTGACAAGAAGAACAATTAAATATTATTTTATTTATACATACTTTCTATATGCAGAGACCTGTTTACATAAAACTCACAGTTTAACAGTGAAAAAAACAAATGTAAATTGTTTGGGTTGTGCGTGTATTCTTGCCTGAGGTGACAGACAAACAGCCTCTGTTGTCAGTAAACTGGAAGAACCTGTTGCTGGTCATGTGGCCGTGGTGACTTTGAACGTATTGGCAGTTTTCCCACAGGAGCCTGAAACAAATGTCAGGAAAAGGGAGCAGTTGTTTTCAAAGTGTTGCCCAGCAGAACAGCAGCTTACATCCCCAGTGCCGACCCCCTCCAGTGAGCCCCCCACCTATTCATGTTGTGATTAATAACCTGCATGTGTCATCTCCGTCCACATGCAGCCACTCTGATCATTAAAGGGCCGACGCAGCCGGTTCTGGAGGGAGACAGGGTCACACTGGAGTGTCTGTTGACAGACTCTGAGTTCAACATCAGCCAGGTCCGTTTCGAGGTCTTCTCCCAGGTGAGTCACGGGGGCGACGGGGTCAGTGATTATGAGAGATATAGAGGAAAAAGGTGCATTTCAAAAGTTCAGGACCCTCCTCTCACAACTGTTATTCAGGCTTTGCTTCCAAGAGTTTTATTGTTGTTGAGTTATTGTAAAATTCATGTAACGTATTCTCATTGATTTATATCTATAATATATTATTATAATATTATACTATTATATTATACTAATATAATATTACTATTATATCTATAAGCAATATGGTAATAAATTATGCACAAATTGCAAGAATTTGAATTATTCATTTTTTTGTTAACTTGTTTGTTAGTTGAGTTTTTTTAACTAGTTTTCTTTTACTTATTACTTATTTCTTGTTTGTTGTTTTTTTAAGGGGGGGTTATTCTGTCTTTTGCTCTTCCCATTTGAAAGAAAACAAGTCAAATTGCTCAGGGCTCAAAGGGTTAATAACTCTTACAAGAGTGGAAAAGTTTTATTATGCTGTTTTCTACACCGAAGCTGATACTGTACATAGGAAAAGAATGTTTACTCAACGTTTTCATGTCATTTTTTTATTTATAGCCTGAAGTAATTTGCAGTGGCTGTGTCTACATAGGCATAAAGTGTTTTATGTAAATATCACATCGAGCAGCTGACTGCCGTGTAGTAAAACACAGTGGAGAACTGTGCACGCTTGAAACACATCAAAAGTAATTCATCAAAATGCTTCTCACAGTAATGCGGTTATGTTAGTTTTGGATTACGCTGGAATCCAGCATATTGAGCTCCCAGGTTCTCAAAATATGCATTTAAAGAAATACTTCACTCATAAAATATGCATTTGTATGTCAGTTAGTCATGGCATGCTACTTTGAATTTGTGACAAAAAACGTTGTTTCTCTTGCATGCTTTCACGAAAAATGGCAAACATTAATTTCTTGATTGATTGGTGTCCACATTTAACAACAGAAAATTACATTAAAAACATCTGCTAACAAACTCTCACATGACTCTTGCAGTATAATCCAAGTCTCATTTATCCAGTCGAATGCTCAGTACTTCCCAAACTTTTATTTTTAATAAAACTTTATTATTTAAAACAAAACTGAAAGTGAAATCTATGCTCTCATTAAAGTCAGACTAACAAAAACGTTTTGTTTTGTTTTGTTTTTTTTAAGTAAAAAGTACTTTCCAAACTCTCGTGCATTTCTGCTAAACCCCCCTTGTGGCAAGAGTGAAGAAAGGCTGCAAAGAGTGCAAAGATTTTATTTTCAGTTCAGTTTTAAATGATACCGCTTTAGTGAAAATGCATGTGAGTGTGTGAAGCACTGAGACTGGATAAATGAGACTTGGATTATCCTGCACTAGTTGTATGAGAGTTTGTAAAAAGATGTTTGATAGAGTTTTGTTGTCTCTAAATGTGGTCCCCAGTCAATTGATAAAGCAATATATTTTCCATGGAGGCGTACAATGAAAACAGAGTTTTCTTCACGAATTTAGGGTAACACAGCATGACTAAATAATTTAGAAATGGTCTTTCAAGGGTGAAGTATTCCTTAAAACTCTTATGAAAGGAAAGCAGCACAAGAAATGTGATGCTGCTCCAGGTTACAAACTATTTACACCTTTCAACCCTGAGAAGAAGATTGGTGAAATTGGTGAGCAACTTGGCAATAAATGTTCTACTATTTGCAAGAAATTTAGTAGATTTAGAAAAAAACCTAGGGAAAATATCTAGGGGAAAAAAGTGAGGGAAACACTATATTTATAATTATCATAATTACACACTTAAAATTATGTTACGAAATTACTATAATGTTTTAGGCAATTTGTTGTTTTTTTCAAACTTTCTGTGTGTGTGTGTGTGTGTGTGTGTGTGTGTGTGTGTGTGTGTGTGTGTGTGTGTGTGTGTGTGTGTGTGTGTGTGTGTGTGTGTGTGTGTGTGCGCGTGCATGTGCTCGCATGTGTGGGTTAAAACTACTTTTCAGGGGATTTTTTTCAATTTTTGGTTCATTTCTTCTTCCGTGGCTCATTGCCCTTCTCCTATGTTCATGAAAGAATTCAAGTCGATTTGCACAGTTTTCAAAGGCTTAAAGGATTCCCTTTTAAATGTTTTTATTTCACTAAAAAATAAATTTCTTGTAAATATTGTTGAAAAGCCAGCAGAGGAATTTATCAGTCTCTAAAATGGTGTAAATAAGCAGAGTAAATAAAAATGCAATAAATTAAAGTCTCGTATTTTTTCCCTCTCTTTCTTTCCCTTCACCAGTACATGCAGAGCTGGAGACCAGTTTGGCAGCGATTTTATTGCTTCCATTCCATGCCCATCGAGCAAACCACAGACAGTCTAACCATGACTATCCCCTTTGTACAAAGTTACTATGAGGGACCCTACCGCTGTGTGTCTGACGCCGAAAATGTGACTGAGCTGGATCGCTCCTCCCAGCCGCTGTCCTTCAAAGTGCATTGTGAGTGCCTCGGGTTGATATGGGTAGGAGCTGCTGCTAACAATGATTCTGCAACACCATGTATCCCTTTTGATAAATATAGCAACCTCAGATTTTTCATGTTGTCTGTGTCCTGCAGAGGTCAAAGAGATTTCTGCTACAATCTGATCATGAGCCGGGGGGAAAATGTGACTTGCAAGCACAGCTTCTGAGTTTCACTTTCCAATAAAGAAATGAGAAGTAGAGCTGTGAATGTCGACATTACTGACAAAGAAGGAAGCATAAAAAACACCTGTCTGTACATTGGTAAACAACAGTCTGGGTGAGAAGAAGGAACAGATAGAAACCTTGCAATTTACGTCATGTTTCCAACCAGCAGGAGGTAAAGACAATTTTTCACACACTGTGGACACAGCTTTCTTCACAGTGAGGGATAGAAAAACACATTAATAGTTAATAAGACAAGACATATCTATGCAGCTGCAGAGGGTGTACAACAAAACAAGTGCAGAAAAAAGTACAGATCCAGAGCAAACACCGTGTTGCTATGATAGGTTGACTTGAGATATTTCTTTTTTTTTTTTTTCTGCACTCCAAGCAAACAAAGAGACATTCTTCCGGTGGGGCTCAAGTTTGAAGCTATCGGTGAAGGATACACAATTGCATGAAACGGCATCCGTGGCGTAGCTAGTCAGATTATCAGTGTCCTCTATCTTCTCAGTGGCCATCAAATCGACCGTAATGCTGTTTGATAGGCTCCTCAGCCTCATGGGGGGAATCAATAAGAGGCAAAGATTAGAATGGACTAAAGGACTGAAGGAGACAGAGGGGGAGAGGAGCCAGGAGCTGGATGGACGTGGGCCATCTATTGAGATGGAAGAGAAAATGAGCCATTATTCACAACACTGCCTCTCTAAAGACTTCGATAAGATGAAGCCTATTATCATTATTATTGATTGCTTAGTACAGTCTGGGAGGCATTCATACTTGAGCCTATACACTCAAAAGATCTGAGTGTTTAGCAGCTGCTACCGCTGCAAACATGTGTTCAGTCACGTCCCAAACCTTCGAGAGGCTGCTTCAGCATGTTTAATTTCTTGCTTCATTAATGCTTGGTCATTCTTTCTCGTTCCCGCTGGGTTTTTAGATTTGAGGGAGCTGTCACTGTCCGTGCAGGGCTACACCAGCTACCTGGGCGTCCCGCAGGAGCTGAGGGTGCGAGTTGGGGACGACGTTGTGGTGACGTGCTCCACCAGCGCATCAGAGGAGCCAAGCTACCTCTGGAGCAAAGACGTGAGAAAGCCTCAGGATTGTGCACAGTGGCCTCATTATGCTTTTGGAAACTTGTCATTCTCTCTCTTTTGCTACCCTCCCTCCTGTTTCGACCTGACCTCTTTACTTCGTTCCAGTCTTTCCAGGTCCCTCTGTCTCTCTCTTGGCTTTGCTCAAAGCATTCTTTTAATATTCTCTCCTCCTCAAACACTGTTTTTCCCTCCATGAGTTTCTCAAGCCACTCAGCTGTCATCTTTCCATCCCCTTCTCTGAGGAAGTGCTCTGTATTTAAGTGACTGGTTGGCTTAGGCCCACCACTCGCTGGGGATTGCAGCTTGCCCACTTACAGAGGATTAATAGTTTAATGAGGTCTAGACAAGAGCCAGTCAACCTGAAAACAATTATGTGGATAGATTTCTAATGATTTTTTCAGTGTTTGGTTAACCAGTATTGAATTATTCAACTGGGCTCTTCGCTGAGCTAAGGAACCCTGACCCGAGGGAAATTAAGGCGTCTCTGTGTAAAATGCCGTAGCGACAACAGGCATGTAGAGCTAAAAGGAGATGATGAGCTGAGAGGTACACTGTGCCCTGGTGGTGAGAAGACAGTATTACACTTTCAGGGTAGGTTGCACCAGCAAAGATAAATTAAATCTAAGATTAACTTAGATCAGAGTTTAGTAAACTAGGTTTAAAATGTGTAAATCCAGATTTAAAATGAAACAGAGCTCTGCTGCACCATTAAGAGTTTATCTCAGTTTAGTAAAACCATGTTTATTTATTTTAACCAAGGCTGTCGGCATAAACGCATTAATCCCGATGTGATTAAGATACATAATGTGTCATAACCTTGTCAATATGGACTTCAAGAGTGTTTAGAAATGCAAAATAATGGAAATGAAAATGCAATTAAAAAAAATATGATTGATCACGACTGACTATAGAAATTCTGCGATTAATTGCAATTTATAAAATTATTCATTGACAGCCTGAATTTAAATAGAATTTAAACAGAGTTTAATAAAAATGGACAAATGTAATACCAAAATTAAAATAATACTTAAATAAATAAATACATAGATAATCAGCATGCTGTTGGCATCTAGTAAGTATGAAAGAGAGTAAGTCTGCTTTTCTGTAACAATAAATGTTACATTGTTGCTATAGCTAAAAAGTTGCTAAATTAACAGAACTATTGGTTGACAGACAGTCATGTTGTGTAGGCCAAAAAGGTCACCCAGCCATCATTTGGAAACAACCAGTAGAATAAAATCTCAGGGCCACCAGGAGTTGGAGCGTCAGTGGTACAGCTGTTCGTCTGTCACTGCCATGTTTGACAGTCGGCCCAATCTTTCTGTTTGGCTCCAAAATAGTTTACTTTTGTGAACTGGTGTCTTGAAAAAAAAAATCATCATCCTACAACTCAAGTGGTTAAAGTCTAAACTTTCTAAGAGGAACTTGAATATTTTTGCTCAATCCATCTCAAAAAGGAAGCCGTTGTGAAAGCTAAACCTCCTCAACTGTAGCTTTAAATTTAACCCTGGATCACAGTTTAAAGGGACGTTTTGCTGCAACAGAACTGAATTTATTATAGGTTTGGAGTAAAAACTAATCTGAGGTTTAAATTGAACCTTTCTTAATTTTTAAAGTGAGTTTTAAAGTTTGGTGCAATAGAATTTAAACTTAAACCACGATTTAATCAGGTTCAAGGTAATTGTTGTTGGTGCAATCTAGCCTCAAAGTGTAATCAAAATTACAACTGCCACCACCAGGAAGTCACAGGTGACACAAAGCTGCGCAACCATGAAGATATCATGGGAACAGCTAGACGTAATTGCCAAGTTCCCTCTTTTGTTATTCTTCTTGATAAGTCGGCTCAGGGTTAATGTGCTTGTTAAAGGGTCACTGCTAATCCGGGTTTTAAATGGGCTTACAAGCCAAAATCCAATTCAGTGGACATTTTATACAGCTAATACTGTTTGTCCTCTGCATGATCATATGTAGTGCTTTAGGGGTTTTGTCATTATTTGTGGAATAAACTGCACTGTCACTTTAGGAATAATAATAGTGGCTGTCAGCGTGACTCACTGTGAGGAGTTGGACTCATTCAGCGCACCTGTCACCTGTCACCTGTCACCTGTCGATCTATCCCAGCCGCATTTACATAAGTCACAAAACTTTTGGAAAAGAGGAAATGATGAGATGGAATGATGAATGTGAGGTTACTGTACGTATGACAGGAATGGATATGGGGCAGAAAGTAGCATCAGAATGGCCCACTTTGACGGACAGTCGGCGTGGGCACATTGGCCCCCGGTAATGACAGCAGGACAGAGGCAGAAACGGGCCACTGCTTTGGGAGCCAGTGGATTTGCATACAAAATGCTGCTTTGGCCAGACCTGGCCTTTATGGGAAATCCTCTTAATTCAGATCCATTCAAATTGAAATGGACTTTCTTGGCAGGAGCTGCAGCTCCCAGGAGCCAAATCATTTGCATGGTGTAATGTCTTTTTTTTTTACCCCCTCCTCCACATTTGTTTGTTTTCCAATCCTCGTGTTTGGCCTATTATTTGTTTCCTCCCATGTCGGGCTCTATCTCATAATAGTGCTGCTATTTTTGTGTCAACAATTCATCCCGCTCCCTCGCCATCTCATTATGGGTTGTGTTAACAGTCTGTTGTTGCGGCATCGTTCTTTGCGGATGACGGTGTTATCTGGGTTATTGACTTGTGCCGATGTGTGTTCATTCGTTGGGATTACGGCTCAGGTAAATACACTTCATTTGGGACTTTTGGGGACAGTTCTCTGAGGGACGTGCACCAGCAGATATTGTCTGTCTTTCTGTCTGTGTCCCACTGCCACTGCCAGTCTCTCTGTTTCTCCCTTTTTGTTGTTCTATTTCGTTCTCTTCCTCACTCATCCACAAATCAACCAAAATAAAACTTTCTCTGCCTGTTCTTTTGCTCTCTTTTACACTCCTCATGTCTGACAGTTTTACTGTTTCTCTCTCTATCTTTTGCCAACTAGCATCGTCTACTCTCCATCTTTCTTGTGCCCTCAGCTCAGCACAATTTTAATTTGTAGTTTAAAGAGTTTTTCGATTCTCTTAGGGCTGCAAACAATCCAGCCAATATTTTTTTTTCTACTTTCTGCCCTGCTCTCTGTTTGTTTAACTCTGCTCCTGTATGTCTTCATTTTTCTCTCTCAGGGAGACGACTGGATCCTGCCTTCCTCAACACTGACACTGAGGAAGATAAGAGCCACGGATGAAGGACAGTACACGTGCATAGCCGAGCATCCCACTGTGGATTCACTCAGCAAGAAACGCACCATCAGCATCATTGTGCTGCCCGGTAAGAAAGTACTATAGATCTAACCCAACAAGTGCCATTGTCCTTTTGACTGACTGAGTGCAGAGTGACCGCGTACCACTTCCTCTTTCTAAAAACCAGTTTGGGTTTTCTTTGTAACTGTTGGGAAATTTAGCTGTCAACATCCCCGAAGCAAAACAAAACAAAAAAGACTGTGTTCTCCTTCCTCTTCAGTTGCTTAGATGTGACCAGAAAGGTCAGGCGTTTGTGTGCAATTACATCATCAGGGGCAAGTTTTCATTTGTGAAGGAGTGAAACCTTTAAAGCCCTACATTTCTAAGGAAGCAGTACTGGGCTGAGGTTTAATTTATCTGCTCACAAGAATTATTTAAAAAATGTTGGGAAATTACTGTGACGCCGTAATAAAGAGAGGTGAAGACTTTATGAAAACACCTCACGTAAAAAGGGTGACAAAGAAGTCCCAAATGAAATTACCTTTAAAATGTCAAATGAAAATAATTAAGATGATACCAGAGGACGAAATACATTTTAAATAACATAAATAAATGGCGAGCACAGAACCTCACCAACTTTAAAGGATAAGAGTATAATTATCAGATATTTTAAAAGCAGTTTTTTTACATGACCTTTAAAGTGCAGTTTTTAACTTTTACATAAAAAAAACCTAAAAACTTTTCGATGTTTGCTGAAATGGTCACAATATTCACACAGCACTAAATGAGACAGAAAATCTGTGTGAAAAAAACCCAAATGTTTTCCAAAACAAATTTTAGTGTACTGTTTAGCTGTAAAGTTATTAAGTTGGTCTGGCCGGTGGGTGGCGCTGAGTTTTGACTGTTTTCAACATGACAGTCACAAACTATTTTCATTTTGCAGCTAATCAACACACTAAAATATATTTCTGAAAACATTTGACTTAGGAAAAAACTAATGTTGTCACAAATTCTTGATTCATATTTGATCGACGCTGCCAGGCATGGCATGAATGACATGACTGACAGCTGCTCTGGAGACTCCTCGGCTTTGACTGGTTGTTTCTGGTGTGCCATAGTTGATTCTAGCGAATGCCATCAGAAGCGGTTGAAAGAGTAGGACAATCTGTCTTATATACTGTAATACTTCATGGATATACAGTAGTGACAGATTTAGAATATCCAACACGAATGTATTTTCATAAAAGTTACCAGCTGTAGCTTTAAAGGCGAACACCACCTAAATTAAGAATGCCAATATGATATTTCCACGGTCAAGGAAGGTTTCTTCAATATTTGTGAACATGAGCCACTCTCTTAAAACCAAAAACCAGCAAAGTAAATTTCAATCTTATAACGCCATCAAGTATAAGTAATATAAATATAATAAGAAGAAGAAGAGGAAGGAAAAGAAAAAGAAAAAGAAGACACAGAAGTCTGGTTGTCTGATAGCTTTTGCTGGTGAATGTCTACTTAGTGAGTTTTCTTTATCTGCATCTGTATGACTTCCCTTATTTCTCAAGAAACGTGAGAATTGTACTCAAGTGGAGAACTAATTTCATTACAACATTATAGCTAATCCAATTTACAGCACTTCATCTGTCTTCATCATTGTTATCAGTGACCTGTGTGATGACTGCACCGTGTTATTGCACTGCAGTTTTTAAACACCGTCCTCTCACCCAGTACAATTCATAAGCCTTGTGATTTCAATCGTTGAAATTATGCAACCTCTAAAAATGCAATTAAGCCAAGGCATGTTATTTGTTATGGTAGAGCTGTCTTATTACTTATGCAATTGACTTGTTGGTCACTGCGCTTCACAGTGTCTCTGGTATTTTCTCATGAAGCACATGTAGTAATTAAAAAGGTAATAATTTCTAGATGCTAGAATAATGTTTACTCATCCTTGAAGGTGTGGTGTGCAAATGTCACATGTTACTTCTATTGCTTTAAAGCTGCTGTACAATAGGAGTACAAACCTTAAGAAAACATTACAAGTGGGAAGAAAGGGATTACTGTATCTATGAACAGACAAAGGCCATGTTTGTTGCTGCCTCAAATCCTCATAATCATCAACCTTTACTTTGTCCACTACTCTAAAGAAAGGTTTTAAAACCATAAGGTCCACAAAATCTGCAAATGTTTTATATAATTTGTGGGAATGTATGCACATGAAGGCATGGGCGTTGATTTCAGGTGGGATGCACAATATTTGGAACCGGTTTATTTGTCTGCCCTCAGTCAAAACAAGCAAAAGCAGAGGACTTTTATTTTGACAAATTTTAAACATTTCCACGATTAATTGATGCAGATAAGGCACAAATTGATGCAAAAAATGCAGAATGCGGGAAATTATTTTTTTTTTCCAGGGAGAGGATCCAAACCCTCCATTTCATATGTGCCCCCCCCCACCCAATATTAATACGAAACCTATACCCTTGCATGAAGGGGATAAGGGGACACTGCTTTTAAAATTGTAAAAGGCAGACTTCTTGAAGATCAGCGCTGTGTATGGCAGGAAGGCCATCTGAACTCTGCACAGACTCTTTTCTTCTACAAACAAACAGGAAGTTGCCTTTAGAAGCTTTGCCTCCAGGCAGGAAGCTTGTATTTTTGCTGATTTCAGAATCTGTGTGAAGCATGTTTTCCTTTATGTCTGACTGATCTGTCCCACAGAGGATGCCCCCTGGTATGAGTCTAGTAATGGCCGTCTCATGTTGATGACCTCTGCGGCGGCTGTCTCTCTCTTGGTGTTCATCCTCTCCATGAGTGTATTCCTGTGCCGCAGGGCCAAGCAGGCCAAGACCAGCAAGGGACCCATGTAAGAAACAGCAGTTTGAGTATTTGTGTGTGCTCCTCTTTCATAACAAGCAATTGTTTTTTTCTCTTTACTTCCGATCTGATCTTCATTTTAAATCATACTCAAAACTTAGGGAAGTGCCTCTGAGTATCGGTGGATTATGAGACAACGGGCCTCTGGACACAGATATGCAGAGGAACTAACCACCTCTGTTACATGGGAGCACACAAACTTTCTGGTGGTTTTGCATCCCTTTGCAGTAGTTATGACTTTTTTTTGTGGTTTTGTGTCTCTTTGTTGTTATAATGTAGGTGTTTTGTGTCTTGTTGTAGTCGTTTGAGTCTCTTTGAAGTAATTGTGCATGATATAGAGGCAAAAATTATCCCTCTTTGAAGTAATTTTATGCTTATTGGTTTTTTATTGCTACTTTGTAGTCCTTTTGTCTCCTCATGATTGTTTTATGTCTTTTTGTCATTGTTTTTCCTTTTTTGCCATTATTTTGCATCTCTTTGCGGTTCCTTTGTATCTCTTTGTGGTCTTTTTCTGTCTTCTTGTGGTTGTGTTTTTGTTGTGTGTGTCTTTTTTTAGTTGTTTAGGTTTCTTTGAAGTAATGTTGTGTCTAATTGTTATTATTTTGCCTGTTTTGTAGTTATTTTGTTTGCTGTTCCTTTGCATCTCTTTGTGGTCTTTTTGTGTTTCCTTATGGTTGTTTTGTGTCTTTTTGTAGTAGTTTGGGTCTCTTTGAAGTATATGTTTGTCTTATAGAGGTAATATTGTGTCTCTGTGAGGTAATATGTGTCTTTTTTTGGTTGTTTGTGGCACTTTTTAGTCATTTGTCCCCTTGGGGTTGTTTTCTGTCTCTTTGTTATTGTTTAGCATGTTTTTGTTGTTATTTTTTCTCTTTGCACTTCCTTTGCATCTCTTTGTGGTCTTTTTGCATCTTCTTGTGGTTATTTTGTGCCTCTTTGTTGTTGTTTGCATCTCTTAGCTGTCATTTGAGTGTATTCCTGGTTAGTATGTGTTAGTTTGAGTGACGTTTTGAAAGGAAAGGCCATGGGGTCCACTGACACATTGGGCCCCTTGGTCCCTGTGCCTGTGCCCAGTAGGCCCGTTCAGTAATCCATCTATACCTCTGAGTGTGTGTGTGCCTGTGTTATTATTTAATTTCTTTACCGCACATTATCTGCACTCTCCTTCCTATTTTCCCTAACATGGCCCCAATCTCTCCTCCTGCAGTTTGACTTTATATTACAGATATGGTTATTGCTGCAATATTTCATTCTGTCTCGTGTGATAGAGCCAAGGCCATTTCAGTTAAAGTATGTGTATTTTAGCGCACTTGCCAGTATGCACCTTTGTGGTCTTGCAGGAAACCTTTCCACACATGTGCAGTTCAGTTCCTGTGTGCTTTTAAAAGGTGTTATTCACATTGCATATTAAAGTCTGTCTCCGAAGGTTCAACCTACTTGACCCCTCCTTGATCTCTTTCATGCTTCCTCTTCTCTTCTGTGTGTTTCCATGTGCTTGTGGAAAGCCTGGGCTAATAGCACCAGCTTTTATACTGTGATGGTATATAAAGCGTAAAAAAAAAGGCCACAGCCGTGTTAAGAGCAGTGGCGGAAGTCCCATTAAAACGATTGCTGACAGCATGTTAATGTGCACCATGACCCCATGCAGTTTCGCTCATTAATGTCTTTTCCATATGGGCGGAAAAAGAAATTCAAAAGGCTGAACTTCCACAAGAGCTAAATGCTGCCAACTGTATATAAGCATGTGTGTATAAAAAGAGACAAGGAGGTAAAGAGAGAAAAATGGACTTTCACATTAACAGCCAGGTGTGGCTCCAGTGCTCGGTCTAGGCTATAATTTCCTCACTTATATTTTTCTAGCGCCTACTTGGAGGTCGATATACTGATAATAATGCTCCTCTGTCTTTCTTTCTCTTTCTTCTCTCTGCAGTGATGACCGGTCTCAGAAAAAGCCCATCTACAAAGCCAGTGTGGAGTCCCTGCCCTCCACCTGCGCAGACAAACAACCTCTGGTTTGACTGCACAGGCAAGTGGAAGGATGAGGGGCAGTGTCGATGATGGAGCGAGAGGCGAGCGAGATGGAGTGGGTGGCCAGAAAATGAGCGATGGCATAGAGGGGATACTTAAAGAGGGAGGAGGTGGTGTAGGGTTATGGATGGTTACATTGGGGGAGGAGAGAGGGAGGAAAGGAGGAAAGCAATGAGGGATACTTGGAGACAGCAGGGAAGGAGAGCAAAATCAAAATCAGTAACAAGTTGGTTGTGAAAAAAAAACTGAAGGGCAAATGATTGCTTTAGAAACATAGAAGCAGCTTTGCTTGTGGGCGTCGGCTTCAGTTATGCATCTTGAACAGAAAGCTTGGCAATTTTCTCTTCATAAATTCTGCAGCGTGGAGAATAGTGAGCTACATTCTTAGCAAAACGATGGGAGATTAAGAGCCGCAAAGACTCCACGAAATACTCTCTTTTCTGTTACAAACATAATTACTCAGCTGTGTACTATGAATGAACTATTTGGGTGATAGGACAAGGTTTTATTTTGTTGATTTGTTTCCCTTTCAACCTCTCTTCCCCAAAACCAAAACCAGCTCAAAGCGTCTGAGAAGGTTATTATAATCTCTTTACTGTGACAGCTCTCAAGCACATTGCACTCAACTATTTAATTCACTGTACTTTGGATTTCTTTGATATTAAATGGCTTTCAGAAAATATAATGTTCCACCCTGTGTGCCATTGATTTTGTTGCATTTGAGATATAAAAGTGGTTGGGGAGTATTGACAACGTGTTGAAAGCTGGACATGTACGCTCGCATGGCCGCACATCTTCTCCCCCCAAAGCCATCTCAGGCTTGCATCAGCTTGTTTACCAACCTTCCCTTTCAGAACGTAAGACCTTACTCTGAAGCAATGACCTTTAGTCGAAGTGCTGTGCCTGTGCATGCTTGTGTTTCTCCCCATCTGCCTGCAGGCACAAACCCATTTGCAGTCATTTCAGTTCACAAACACATGCGTGAACTAAAAACTCACACTTACCCACAGTAAGAATAACAGTTACCCAGGTAACCTTGACACTTAAATATATATATATATATATATATATATATATATATATATATATATATATATATATATATAACCTTTTATAAATGAGGGAACAAAGACATGTATGTTAATATAAAAGTGAATACAGGCCCAGCTAGACCCTGAACAATAACACACGTACATAATAAGAACGCATAACATTACATTAAGGTTGTACCACAACTCATTAAAACAATATGAGCAATATGAGACAAAACAAACAAAACTTGCATAGCCAGAACCCTGATTCTGGCTACCAATGTTGCCATCATTTGGAAGAGAAAGAAGCCACTAATTCAGACGAAGCATCAAAAATCCTTTTCCAGAATTTAAACAAGGATGGACAGAGCCAAAATGTACATATAATGCTGGCAGAGGCCTGATTGCATCTATTACAGTTCGAGAAAACATCCTTGTAAATCTTAAATTGGCGAGCCTTTGTAAATTAAGTGCTGTGCACCACTTTTCCTTATATCAAACCAGGATTTGCACACAGAGGAGTTCTCTATCCTTTGAATTCGAGAACTTCGCCCTATACCTCCTCTCCCAGATCTGTCTCCTGTCACATCATAATCGTAACTTTGAAACTTTGCCCAGACAGTTAGTACTGCTAGTTCTACTTCAATATGAACACGATTTAGTCTCTTCTTATTCTCCCCAAATTAACCATAATAGACTACAACTTCATCTTTTTAATTTTCTCCTCTGTTGCCTTGTAACCCCTGACGCCACGCCACGGCACCATCGCTTATTACCATAACCGTGCTCATAATGCAAAGAATTTCATTACGCTTGTCTGCTGAAGTTATGTTGGGTTTTATGTGGTTTTATTATCGGTGTGTGGTTGACCGTAGGCCGTCGTTAATAATGGGCGAAGCGGCAGTTTAACAATGACACTCCATTAACGGGTGCATGCGCCAGAGAGCACAGCCAGGATAATGTTATTAAACTGATCATTCAAGCCCCCCGTACAGCTCGCCTCTGCTGCAGCCATCCTTTGTCAGACATTTTACAGACTCTTTGCATTTCTTTTTCCAACTCTACAAACTTCTGATCATTCTTTATGTCTTTAGCCCAGAAATAAGAGTCAACAGATAGTCAAAATGGAAAACCTTTTTTTTTTTAAATTCACACTGTGTCAGAAAAAAATATATAATATTGTAAATTTCAAATGCCCCCCACATGTGAAATGCCAGTGAGCACCATTTTGTTTTGGCCTTTGAGTCAGTCATGAGTGAAAAGCTGTGTGCTCCCGAGTGAGCTTTGGTCCTGGGGCTTCAACCGGTTGGCTAGAAAAGACAAGATTATGTATCAGGAATTTCGCACAGTGGAGCTGTCCCTGAGGAACGCGGCTGTGTTTGGGAGGGAGAGAAGTGTAGTTTACAGTGACATTTTGACCTTGAAAGTGCCTCATGGATAAACCACCGGACAACAGCTCAGGGCGATGCAGGAGCTGTGCAGAGAATACAGAGATGTTTTGTCTGCAGGCAGGGTCCAAACAGGACAACAATGCAGATCTGTGACTCCTCTCTCGTGCCAACAGTTAGTCAGGTAGGCAAACAGTCCTGACAGCCCTTGGTACACTGACCTACAAGAAAAGGTGAATTATACCAAACATGACACCTCATTGACTAATGCAACAAAGTGCCAGGCATTCGTAACTGTATGCCGTCGCCCACTGCTGTTCTCGTCACGGTCACTTGGTTTTGTATGTGCATTGTGCATATGTTGTGTCAAATGGCTGAAAATGAAGGAGTGGAGTTCGCTGGAGAAGCAGGTGTTTTCCCCTCATTACTTTCTGACAATGCCCCATCTGGTGCGGGGGAGCTGCTGCCACCAACTCCCTGCCAACTGGGGAACAAACACTCACAGAGGGGCTGACGGGGAAAAATGGGATGGGATGGGAATTGGGGGAATGAGTTGGGCAGATACTATCGTTGCCAAAACAACAAGGTTAAAAACTTGATGTCAGGGAGAGAAAATCAGGGAGCGGAGAGAGCCTGAAGACTTGGAGATTTCACACAGATTCACGCAAAAGAGGTCAGATATGAGGCGAGAGTTCAAAGCAACTTTATGGAAGTCATGGGTGGGTATATTAATATTAATGCTAATAGACTGCTTTGATGCTTTGCTGCCTGTTTGAACTTTTCCTGACTGTTTGAACCAAACTGTGTGTCAAGTGTCAGGATTTGAGTCAGATGAGAGGGAGGCCTAAGCAGAGTTGAGATCCATGACGTGCTATCCTTGAAATCACCTGAAGGGGGCGCCAAAGATGGTTCCAAAAAAAAGATGCCTCAGAGGCTACAAGCCCATGGTATAACGCTAGATTAGGAGGGAGAAAAAAAAGAGATGTGGAAAGAGAAACAATTTTCATAATGGAGCAGCGCTCTCTGACTGGAAAACACAATTATGGGCAAACTGTGGCCACAGCATGAGGGTAAAGTTAAAGAGCCCCTTTAGCAGGACCTAATAGGCCCTGACTACATATGAGCAGAAACACTGGTTCATCCAGAGCACAAGTTTTTGTTCCGGGCCATTACCGTCTTTGTGAATGGTGATTTGACCGAATACACTCAGGTCTGCTCATGCTCTCCTTTATGAGTCCTATGCACATTTTGGAGACAAAGTAGCTTCTGCAACAGAATGTCCCTCCTAATCTGCACATAATATGCTGCACATAGTCTGATTTGGCAGTGAGTCATTTTATAACCTTCCCTCCATTTTTTATGACCACATTACGCATTGATAATAAGGAAAAATCATTTTACAGAAAAATTATTGTGTTTGCCAGCATGTCAGCCTTGCAGTGTGGGAAAGGTGAGCCCAGCTGCTACTGACATGGAGTGGAATCAGCACACGTATATTATGTGTGCTGATTTTAATCTGCATTGCATAGGAGTAGATTTTGGGAGGGGACCAAGTTGACACACACACCTTATTATTTTAAAACTTGGGTCTTCTACAAGAGATCTGCAACCCCTAGGCGGTCCTCAGCGTTACTGCAAGGGGGCTGCCAAAGTATTGTTTGGTTTGGCCTTGATGAAGTGTTTTGATTTCTAAAAGAAAATGTGGAAGTTAACTAGCAGTTACGCACAACTGAAACATATTGGACAATTGCTGTATTGTTATTTCAAATGTATGGACATGCTCGTTAGCAACAATGAATCATTTTTTCACATTTCAAGCAAGAGACTGAAATAACATCGTTCGGAAACAAACATATGATAATTTATTTTGCACTAAGGGGATAATCAGGGTTCTTTTTGAAAGTAAAAGTAGTAGAGGACTTTCATTTTGACAAAATTAAACTACAAATTAGTGCAGAAAAGGCTCATATTGGAGCGAATTTTTAAAAATGCAAGAAATGAATATTTTGCTGGTTAACATTTTCTGGTGGAGGAACCCCAACACCCTTTCATGCACCCCTTCCAATGTTGAAACCAAATCTACGCCTTTGCTGCATAATAATTTTGCAATTGACTTCAGAATACAATAGATGACCGCCACACGATTGTCCCCTCAAACAATAAACATCTGGTTTATTTTCGTCATCTCAATCATGATGCCACACATCCTTTTCGGTTTATGGAACTGAATTTGTAATAAATTGGTTATTTGCGTCGGGAAATTAATGTTGGTTATCAATCACATTTAGAGCGAATTGATTTCAATTAATTGGAAGATGCATCCATCCTCCCCTGCTCTCCTCTCTCACAGCCGATTTCTCTCTAAAGCCCAGCCCCTCTTGCTCATCCGCACACCCCTCCACCTGCTCCTGCTCTCTGCAATTGGTGGGAAACACACACAGTCCCGCCCTGCTGGCAAGCTTTGAAATATATTTACAATGTAAAGTAACCAAGTAAAACCGGCCGAGCCATCATATTCAGGCATACAGTGGGGGAGAAAGTGGGTGTGTGTGTGAGAGAGAGGGAGCATTACTATGTAAAGACCTGCCACTGAGCACTGAGCGCTTGATAAAACACACACTCGTTCACGCACGGTCTGCACGCTGCGCGCCATCACACTCACACACACACACACACAGACGCTGAAGGCGCTGTCGGAGAGTGAACCTGCGGGTTCATGTCACTCTGATTTCTCCAAGGAAGAGGAATACCGAGGAAGAGATCAGAGGGGGGAATATCAGCGACAGCGATGGCTTTCGCGACCGTGTGGAACTACTGCGTCCCTCTCACCATCATCACCGTCGCCTGCCTGGTGCGCACTGGTAAGACTCGCAACCACACAGTGAATGAGTGTGATGTGAATGAGAAGAGTGTTAAGCTGCCTCGATGTGTTGTGGCTTTGCAAGTTTGCTTAAGTCCAACAAGAAGCAGCTGAATGACGCTTAAAAAATGCACCGGGCTCGTTCTGACTGAATGAAGGAGAAAAAGGGAAGCAGGCGCACACCATGGGACAAAAACACGTGCAGTTTACAATCATCCTGCGGACTAATGTTAGTATCCACCGCTGGGTAATTAGAATTAAAGCCCATTGCGCAAGTCTGGACTACATCCGGATTGCTTTTTGGGGAATGAGTCATTGTGTTAACCACTTCTCGGAACGTTTAAGCTGGAAAGACCCCACATTACCTCAAAAACGAAACCAAAAAGTGAAAGTGCAGACCTTTAGCACTTTTTTGCCCACGCAGAAATCTTTTATGGAATCATTCCATGCTCTGTTGACCCGCGTGCGTCATTGCATTTTGATTATTTGCAGTGGACAGATCACATTGTGGGATTTATTGTATCATAGCTGCTGAGGGAGCCGGGACCGGATCCTCAGGAGACGTGTGTATGTGTGTGTGTGTGTGCGCACAGTCATGCATGTAGAGAGCTCCGATTGAATATTCTGACAGCCACATGAGAGCTCATAACAGATGCCCGCAGTGGACCAGACGTGTGTCACACACTAGACAGAGCAGCGGTGTTTATTGCAGCTTTTCTGTTCTGCAGTAGTGTGTGTGGGACTGAGAGGACCTTTGAGACTTCACCTCATCAGATACAATAACGTCTAACAATCAATTGCAAAGCTTTGTAATGGCACCTGCAGTGTCTTTTTTGGTGCTTTTGACTCTCCCCATTGGATTCTCTTAGTCTGGGATAGTCATGCATTGCTTCCTTTGAGGCACAATATATTTCATGATCACTAGTGCATCTGCTGCAAAAACAGGGATTTGGATTAGGCTCAATCATGACTCTGAGCAACTTTAGCCTCATGGTGTTTTGTGCCATCTGCTTGCATGTAGTATAATACAGTCTCATAGCAAACCTTATTAAAAGCTTTAGCAATTCTGACTTAGCAGGAACTGCAACGAGTGCAGATGTTGCCTCGCTTATTTGTGTCCTGTGGTTGTTGTACTCCTTGTTTACCTGAGGCAGCTAAAAGGTTACGCGCTGGGGTCGGACATTGGCACAGTCAGTCCTGTTGTGCTGTTGTGAAGATATCTCTTTTACAAAGGGACGCTCCATAGCCGTTCCTCCGGCTGCACGACATCACCACGGCCCTTTGTATTGATTTCTTCCCTTGTGTGCATTTGTGTGGATCTATTTGTGTTTGCAGCAAAGGGTTGATTTATGCATAAGCATGTAGGCGTTTGTATGTCAGTCTAGAGTACTGTAGAAGAGGTTTGTCTGTGTGTCTGTCTGTCTGGGAGTGTGTGTTGCATGTAAATGCCTGTCTGTGTGTGTGTGTTTGTGTGTGTGCATGAGTGTGTGTGCTACTTACAGTGCTGGTTTTTGCCTGAGCTGCAGGCAACCTCTGCTGGGGGCTGCTCACTGATCACTGTCATTAATCTAGCCACTGACAGGGGCCGGGAGAGACAGGGGGCCAGCAGGGTGGAGGGGTGTTAGAGGCAGGAGGAAGATGGAGGAAGGAGGGAGAAAGAGAAGTGTAGAGATGGTCTGCACAGATGCACATATATGCAGACGTTAAAAACAGTTTCTGATAACAAATCAGCATATTTTCTCCCAGAGAGGAAAATGGCAAAAACTAATCTAGCAGAAAGGGGAAAAGGTGGGAGGCGATGGGGGTTGGTTATTATGCCAGGATAGAGATGGACAGATTGATTGGGCAGATAGACGGATGAGCAGACAGATAGATTGAGAGGGTGCTGTGAGGATGTCGAGGCTGGGAGACTTGGCCCCTCTTTGATGAACGAAGCAGAGAAAGAGGGATGGAAAGATGGAGGGAACGAGAAAGACACAGAAGAGCAAGGGAGAAGAAAGGCAGAAAGACTTCACAGTGTGTCTGACGGGCAGGCCTGAGGGACACACACACACACACACACACACACACACACAGTCACTCACACACAGAGTCAGCGCTGTGTGTTTGTGCACCGAGTGCATGGCTTTGTGGGGGTGGCTGATCCACAGCAGCTGTGGGCCAAACTTCCACCCCACGTACAGTAACAAATGCTATTAACTCCACCTCTGCTGCTTGCCCAACCTTAATCGCTACCATGCATTCCTCCATCACTTCCATTCTTCCACCTCCTCCCCATCCCTCTCCTATGCCTCCATTACCACCTGCCTTATCGCTGTATGCATTAAATCACCTCCATTTGTTTATTTGAATGTGTGCAATGAGAGCCATCCGTTTTGAGCTTGTTCCCCATCACGCTGTTTGGACCTTGGCTGGGGCTCTGGCGGTTGAAAAACGGCAGCAGTTGGACGTACTTGTGGGAGGAGATTTGAATACCAATTATAGCTGGTGTATGTGCACACACACATGCACACACACACACACACACACACACAGAGGCCATGCATAAATCAATGTCGCTGCAGTCACAGAAGGGAGGCCTGGCGTGTAAACACAAACATCAAGGGAAATGCTGTACACCGAAAAACAAAAAAATAAGGATGTGTATGAGCACACGCATAGGTGCGTAAACACGTGTGCACACACACCTTGCCTACAGACAGCTTATGTAGTGCATTTCTTTTGAACATAGGAATAGGACTGCTAATGCATGAGTTTGTCTGAGCCCAATTGCAGTTTCTGATGCTTGTCAGGTGCAGTTTGCATCATTCCTGAGTCAAGATTGCCTTTTTACTTTCTTCCACATTGCGCTGGGTTTGCCATTTCAGCGTCTTTCTTTGTTCTCTAATGCGCTGAAAAAGCCTTCACAGTAAGCCAAGGTTTATCCTTTGATCCAAACCTTGGAGGATAATTCCCCCCCTAAATAAAATAAACTTGTCGACAGTTTAATTAAAAAGAGCGAGACCTTCCTTCCTTGCTCTCTGCCCCGCCATCTGCTGGTTCACAGCGTAAATTTAAACTCGGCGCACAATCACATTTCAGTGTTCCATTCTTTTTTTTCTTCCTGTGATTCCCTGTCTTTTGTAGGTCTAAATAATTGGACAAGCTGAACTTGGCAGACATTGCTGGCATGCCCGTCAACACGAGAGAGGCTGAAATTAGCCTTTTTTAAAAATACGCTGCCTACTGCTGTCGTGCACGGCCCTGTTTGATCAAGCGATGCAGTCTTAAAGGGTCCTGACAGGGTGGCCCACTATCTCAGCTGAGCAACTGCTCACACATAAGCTCCATAAACAAATTGGACTGTGTCGCTATTTGGGCGAGTCATGACTGAGAGAGTTACGGAGCTCAGTGTGGGCTGGTTTTTATTCTCCCCTGGGCTTTTATGGGTCCATTACTCAGAAGCAGAAGAAGTTCCTAGGCTCACCGTTTAGTGCAGGTGATGTATTTTACAGTAATTATCTCCTAATCTGCCCCCGAGCCTTCAATGTGATCTATAACTCCTTGTTTTGAACTGCTGTTGTTTCACACAATTGCATCTCAATAACTCCCTCCAGCATCACAGATGAGGTCCAGAGAGAATTTTATTTTTTACGTCGACTTAAATAGAAATAAAGGGGAATAAGGAATGTCCAGTCATCTTGTTTCCACTGCAAAGTCACTTCACTTGATATGACCATCACATTTTCACATCCTGTTTACGACACTGTTTTGTCCTCAGAGAAGTTCATGTACAAACAGAATACATGAGGCACAGTGATTGAAAGGGGCACACAAAGACACCGATTGGTAATTGAAGCCTTATATCTCATTTGACCATTTGTTTAATAGTCCATTAGTGAAACTTTCTGTCAATCTAATCAGGCCAGCGCTAATGTAGGAACACTCTTTATAGCTGCCACCTCATCTCCTTCCCATTACTATTCCCCAGACAGTGCCGCTTGTGATTATCATAATGGTGATCTATGTCGTCCTTACGTGTCGCTCTCTGAGAACAACTGGCGTTTCCCCAACTTTGCCGCTGAAGTTTTTTAATGCTGAGTGGGATGCCAAGGACATCTGCTCAATTTGCTGGCATCAGAAGCCTGCCAATCAATCCATTGCTTTTAACTCTCCATCCCATCTGATTGGCTGAGCGCAAAAGCGCAACGCCCTCCTCGGGTGCAGCTTTCCAAACTGACCTGATGTCCCCTGAGCCAGCAGCTTTTCTCCAGCCACTGACCCCTCTCGCTGTATATTTGTCTTTGCCACAGGAGTGTGAAATCAGTAAACAGCAATTCCCTTCCACACTGCTTCTTGGCATTATACACAAAGGCAGTTGCTATGTATTCTTTCTACTGGGGTACAAGGTGTACTAATGTCTTGAGCCAGTCGAAGTTGAATTATTGTTGGGGGGCTAGAGGGAGAAAGAGGGAATCCAGAGTCTGAAAAAACATTAAAACACTAACTCCATGGTGTGAGCATTCCTCGCTATTGGTGACACAGTTTCCATGACTAAGAGTAAACATTTATACCTCCTGCTTGGCTGTGGGCTTGTTTAACACCCTCCCTCGTTGTGGTGACACCTGTCTCCAAAGCTCCCGCAGGGCCTCACGCTAACTTGGCCAGACAGCGACCTCCAGTAGCGCCGGTAACCAAGGTGATTATCCACACTCAGGCGCTGTGACAGAGCCCTCACTCGCCTTGATTGGACGAAAGAGACTGATTGAGCCGAAAAGGGCAAGTGCCTAAAATTGAAGCGCTGGAAACTGTGTACTCTGCCAGTGCGGAGGCTAATACACATCCCATCTGGAAGACTCGATGGAGAGACAAGAGGAGTGAACGCCTGGTAATGAGGTGCTCGTCCGAGGGTAAGAAGGATCAGTGAAGGACTTAAACTCAGGTGAAACTGTCAAGGCTGGGCACGGAGCTTGCCAACAAGACCCCATTTTCTTTTACCCTTGGGAGGTCTGTGTGTCCAGTGGCGGCTAGCTGATGAAGAGTGACCAGGCTTAGCCGGGGCACCGAGGGACTGATGGGGTCAGAGAGGTAGAGTGAAACAGAGAGGGGGAGAGATGGCTTGCTGCTCAGTGTATAAAAGAGCGAAGGCGGGGGGAAGGCACCACGGGCATGCGTCACAGACCAGTGAAGCAAAGAGGCGCGGAGCAGAGGAGAAAGTCAGGCAAAGAGGAGTCCAACAAACAAGTGAATGATTGCAGGATTTCAGCTCTGAAATGGGAGGGTGTAGGAAAAAAAAAAGACAAGCGAGAGAGGGAGAGAGAACAAACCCCTGCTGTGGCGAATGACGGATTTAGAAGGCCAAAAAATACAGGCAGGAGGAAAGGGTGAGATTAAGAAGGTGGGAGCAAAGCAAGAAAGTACAGGGTGCTGGTGTGAGGAGAGGATGGGGTGAGAAGGAGGAGGAGGAGGAGGAGGAGGGGAGACAGAGAGATGGATGGTGATACACAGAGATAAAGACGGAGAGAGGGCAAGCACTGTGTAGGTGACCACACCAGAGAGACAAGGTGTCGTGATCGATGAGGTCACAGTATGCACACACACTCTCACACCCACACACACACACGAACAAGCAAACAAGTATTGAAATTGCCTCCCAGCAGCTCATGGCCAGTCCTCCCACTTTCAGAGGAGCTACACGCCGCTTCAGCTCAGAGAATTAAACACCCACACACGCACGGGGCTATTCATCTGTCTGCCATTTAGAATCGCTCTTCGTATCATCGCCATTAATAGGTTGGCTTTGATGAGATTGTCGGATGCTGAAAATTGCCAGTCAAAGCAGCGCTCTATCTACTGGGAAATCAGACGGAGATATCCAGCAAGCGGACACAACAATGCTGAAGAGGTCTCAGATGAGTTTGCTATCTCAGAAAACTCTCAAAATGTCTCTCTCACGAGTAGCAAATTCATCTGAGCTATGATCATGTCTGGCATTGATAAAGTGGTAGTGTCACTTGCAGAGACCTCAGTCAGGACATAATTTTTCCATTTTTTATTAAAGTGTAATCAGATCTGATTAGATCATACTAATGAATGTTTGAAACATCTTTGAAAGAACATTTGAAGTTGGGAGAAAAAAGGGGACATCGGCTCAAACAGAATGTATTTAGCACGCAAAAGATTATCACAGATTATCTCTGCAAATGTTACACATTCTGCTTGACTGTATGTGCTTTAAAAACCAAATGCTATCACTCAATGAAGGACAAGTGATAACAGCAGCTGCCAATAGATCAAACTCAGATTGTAGGACTCCATTCTGGACAGATGCCAAGTGATTGTTGACATAGCCACTGAAAAAAAGACCTCTACTTCAGCTTACTTCCCAGACACACCCCTACGCTCTCTCTTTCGCTATCTGACTAGTCATCTCATTCCCAGGCCTGAGACAAGAGCTTCAACATCAGGAGTAGTAAGCTTTGATCCACTTCATTAGCAACCCGTAAACAACCATTAATTATAGGCAATTAATTAGCAGCACATGAAAACAATCCTCGAGAAGTTGGCCGCTCTAAAAGACCCCCAAGCGCTTGTCAGAAGGAAAGAATGAGAGAGAGAGACATGGACAAAGAAAGGAGAAAGAAAAGAAGAAAAAATGAGGGGAATAAGCCTGCGGTCATGCTTAATGTGCTGGGGTGAGATTTACCGCAATGATTTGCCGGGCTCTTTTG
Source organism: Plectropomus leopardus (assembly GCF_026936395.1). Taxonomy (NCBI): domain Eukaryota; kingdom Metazoa; phylum Chordata; class Actinopteri; order Perciformes; family Serranidae; genus Plectropomus; species Plectropomus leopardus. The sequence continues at coordinate 22,743,757 of NC_142186.1, forward strand.
AGATTCATAAGGTCATCAATTCATGCTCTGCTTTCAGCAGGGCAAAACAAAAGTGAGGCTATGCAGCCGTCTGCACTGAAGTAAAGAGAGAAGAAAAGAAGCCGGGCCAAATTGGATTGGTGCTGCGATTGTTTCTGCAGAGATTGTTACAGTTGGCAAGGCCACTTAAAAAGTGGCCAAGCACCAACGACCTTGAGGAAAGCTCTGGCTGATTCTCTCCCAGGATTCATTTTCTCCTGTGCAGCTGAAGGGGAGTTTAAGTGCACGACTGCTGATTCACCTTGTGGCCGTTAACAGGTATACCCCCCCTCACCTCCCATAAAGTGCACCAGCAGACTGAAGCAGTGCTTTGACTCATGTCCACAGACCTGTTCCTATCTCCGTGTCCATCTGTCGACTGAATAATGTTATCACGGACCGCAGAAGGGCCGTGTTGCTCCTTCCTGGCCATTGCCGTAGAGGAGTGGAGTGGAACAGCCGCACGGTCTGTGATACTCAATGAGTTTGATACAAGCCTTGGGCAATGAGTGAAGTTGCGGAGGAACGGTGGTTCATAGCAACTGCCACCCGCTGGGCCATACTGGTGAACTGAGCTGTGAAACAGCTTGCAGAAGTCAGTGGGGTTCTGTGGTTGGTACCAAAGTCATTTTTAGCTTTTGTGGACTCTGTAGCCTCGGACAGCAAGTGGTTTTTGTGTCAGTAATATAGATCCTACAGTTCGGAGAGCTGCAGAGCACACACAGCACGACACTGTCGCCTCTCGACTGCATATACAGTAACATACTTTATTGCAGGAGAAACTAATAAAAGAAAGCCGTGGGGGAATGTTCTTTCATTCTTGATTATTTTCTCCCTTCCCAAGGGCCAAGATGGGTGCCTGCCCGCTGTTCAAGTCACCAAACCTCCAGTTTCCTGCATATCTGACCACAAATTACCCATGGTACATGAGTTTTTTGAAAATGTGCTTTCTCTTATGTGAAAATTCACCACAAAATTATTTAGAATAAGATGACATGACATTATGATTACAAGTGCCAGGCATCATTCTATGTGTCTTGCTTAGCATTAGTGTAAACGTAAGCTACATGCATCTGCGGTTATGTCAAGGTCCTATGAAGCAAAAACTTGACGTATGCTTTGTAAGGCAGGAAATTGAGGCTGCCAGCAAAAATGAAGGCTCGACAATCTTAGGGGAGATTGTATGAGGAAGTGTGAGTCTGCAAAAATGACCAGAAGCTAATTTATCAACGTCAGGATTTGATCAGCTGAGATAACAGAGGAGACGATGCCCATATCTGGTTAATGTGTCACTGTTCGTTAGATAACGCTGCCAAATGTGGAACAAAGCATAATTTGACATTTTGGACAACTTTCTCGGAGACATTTTACTCTGAATACTTGAAAGTTTTATTAACTTAGATAAAAGAATTTAATCAGAATAGAAAGAGCAATTTCAACATTGAAAAAAAAGACACCATTCCACACCTCACTACTCCTTTGCAGACACCACTATATGTTAATGTGTTGTGCGCTTTTTTGTTATTCTGTTATCGCTGACTTGAATAAAAGTCGTACTTATGAATGCAATTCTTTGTAAAAAGAAATATTTATACTGATAATTTCGCCTTATATTTCAATCATTAAGTTATTATCCAAATGACTTTAGCCAATTCTGTTAACTACTACTTTAGTGCGAGAGCCAGGGAAGTTAGACATCTCAAAACTTTCTTAAAGAAGTATTTTACAGCTGGAACGTTGGTCTTTTCATACAACCAGCCTGTCTATGCAGTAGAAAGAAGCAAATTCTCTTTGAAAGTGCTATATGGCCAGCAAAAACAGAGAAAAAAATGCTGTGGCATTCGCTTTTACTTGTGAAGTCAAAAACCTACAACTACCAGAATATACAGCGCCACACAAGACCAATAAATGCTCCTGCTGGTTGGTGACATAATGCGAGCTTATCTGTTTTGACACAGGAAACAATATGGCAGCCAGCTGTGGTTACAGTGAAGTAGGAAGCTAAAATATGTTTCAGAAGCCATTTTAGGTGAGAAATAGGCAATGCAGTAGCAGAATCTTGGTTCATATTTAATCAGCGCTGCTTAGTTTGACAGTCTGTGTTTTTTTTAAGCCTCTGTTTTTAAAATACAGGAAACAGTACTTCTTGTTCACAAATTCCGATACAGTAGTCAAACAGTGCATTTGAATATGTTTCTGAAGACATTTTAAGCGAGAAATAGGCAATACAGTCCCAGAATCTTGGTTTATATTTGATCAACACTGATTAGTTTTAATATTGATCTGAGTTTGGTCAAAGTTTGAAAGAGAGAGAGGGACGGCTTTCTCTTGATCCCCTTCTATGCTCTTTGTGTACATGGTGGAAACAAAGAGACAAATGGAGTTAGTTTTTACACATACTACCCACATTGTGATGATACAAAGCTGGTTAGAAATCGTTAAACTACCGCCTTAACTGCTTTACAGTCATCACTACATCAATAGCTTTTAGGTACAAAACCTCAAATCCTAACTAAATTAGTTGTGTGGATTCATCATAATTACATCAACATTATCATATATTTATCATCACTTACACATATTTTCCCTCAGCTTCTAAAGCAATTCACTCAAAACCGTGACAGCTTTGGTAAGGGGGATTCAAATGAAGTTTTGTGACAGCACACACTACTTGTATATGCAATTATAACTGATGCTTATTTACCATGGAGATGGATTCGAATTGTGCTGTGGGGAAAACGATTTATGAGCTTATGGGGAAAATTAAAAACAAACATAAACCATAGGTAATTAAAAAGCAGGTTGATCCCAAATGATGACTTATGTATAAATCTCTGGCCGTGTTACAGAAGTGTGCACAAATCTGCAGCGAAGCAGACCGGCAGTTTGGCTTCTGCACACACAGACACAAACACACACACACGTACATGCATTTGCATACGCATGAATACAAACATTACACTGCACTCAGGAGACTGGATAGACCTTTTGGAGTTTCCAAACTTATTTACTGCAGCGTGTTGTGCCTTGATGCTCTGTGCTTTTTAAATGCCATGTACCCTCTCTGGCCTCCTTTTTTATGAGCTTCCCCAGGATAGTGTTGACAAATAGAGGGACACACCTGGTGATTGTGTTTCAAGTGCACAAGCATATTCACAAAAGCACATAGACAGCATTTTCAAACATCCATGTAGTACCCCTTTTCTGCCTTTTGTTCTCAAACTAAACCTGTTTTCACTCTTGATCGCTGTACTGCTTCTACTCTCCCTCTTTTTTTACCTTGTTCTTTTTCTACCCCTCCATCTGTCTCTCTTTCCCTCAACCCCTCCCTCCTCTCTGATCCCACACTCCCAGTTCTCCCGCAGTGGGAAGCAGGTTCAAGGGCCTCTGCGGTGACTTGGTGTCTTTTTGTTTGTACTCACCATGATCACTCAAAAGCTTTTTTATCCCTTCTGCCCCCTCCCTGTGTGCCTGTCTTTCCGCGACTAACCTTGTTGGTACTTAAATGCCAAAGCCCATGTCCATGCACACCCTCCGCTTGTGTGCACCAGGTGCATGTGTCCGCATGAATCTGCTCCAACTGTTTCTGAGAGTTTGCAATGAGAGGTAGACTCAGTGATAGTTGGAAAGACAGATTTTGGTGAAGGGAAGAGGGGGGCCTTTTCGTTGCCAGGATCGCTGGCTGATGGATCATTTGGCTAACAGTCTCTCCTGCTTCCCCGCTGCTTGCACCCCATTCCCGCCTCCTCTTCCTATCTACCTCTTATACTGTAGCTGCAGGCGATAGGGATGCCGGGGCCAGGTGTGGAGAGGTAGACAGTGAGAGGAAGAGCAAAGGAGAGAGAGAGAGGATTGACAGGGCCCAGGTGGCCAGCTTGAACGCCTGTGCTTCTGCTCTCACCTTCTCATTTGCATAGACAAAATGGTTTTTCCCTTCTGTCTGACTCTTTATTTTCCTCACTCTCTCCTTCCATTTACACACGCTGCATCGATTTATTTCCAATATTATTTTGTCTTCTCCCCTCCTCTTCTCGCGCCGTTGTTCCTGTTTCTCTGAATAAGTTACACTTCTCCCTTCCTTCCTTTTACTTTTAACTTTCTGTTTTCTTTTTATAGACAATTGCCTTTTTACCTCATACCTCCAGATTTACCTTCTCTCCCCATCTCTCTTGCTCTGGGCTTGCTGAACTGTGCATTTTATACTTATATGCTGCACTGCAATATTCTGGAGGAGGAGGCTTATTTTCACCGTACGTGCACTTCAGAGACCATGCAGTCCCCCCAACCATCTCCATTCATCTCCCACCCACCTTTTCTTGCTCCCATGACTGTTTTTAACTCACCCTATATCTTCTCTCCCCCTCCCTGCACCATCCTTGCCCCTCCCACCTTTTATTCCTCTTGAAGTCTGTGCATAACTTTGTTTTCCTATTATTTGCAGCAAATCAGAGTTTAGCTCCTTCATATTTAATTCCCTCATCTACTTCCTACCAATCTCCTGCGATGAGGCCATCACTCACACACAAACACACACTTCATCACTCTCCTTTTTCCACCTCTACCTTTTTCCATCTCTCTCCCTTAACCTCTGTGGCACTTTATCTCACTTATCCATTATATATCATGATTCACCTCTTCTACTTGGCCTGTTCTTGGCATAGTGGCCGTTTTACAGTTGTGTGTGCTGCTGTGTAGGTGTGTGTTGGGAGAGAGGCTGAGTAGTATTCTGCTCACACATGCAGGCACATACACATGCATCGTTGTCCTGGCGTTTTTGTCATGCCAAACACACTCCTGACTGGCTCAGCCTGAGCCTAAATTGTGCATAAGCACGAACATGCTCTTAGAAATATAATTTTAAATAGTTTGGGTACTTTTTTAAAAAAATCAAAACACACATCTAAACAAGCCTTCCTTTAGAGATATGCCAGGGTCTCATCTGTAAAATTCCCCAGATATATAGAAGCCCACATATAGACTTCCACATATATACAGGTGACACTGTCTGTCAGATAGTAGCACGCGAAATTTCTGTGCACTCACACACATATAAACACACACACGCTCACAAAAACAGCCATCAGGTTCCTTCAGAATTGCTGAATTGAGTTATGTAGCCTGTCAGTCAACTCCAGGCTCCCACACACACACACATACACACCCCCCTGACAGATTCCTTCCACACACACACATCCGCCCGTCTGACGGTGCATATTTCGCATGGGGAAGGGACTCAATTACGGCGAAGGTGAAAGAAGCAATAAACACTGCACAGATACAGTGAGGCGCGCTCAGCAGCACTGCAGTCAATCACAGAGCCAGGTAGGTAGCCACTGCCGCTTTGCTCATCCAGTTGTGAAGTGCAGAGAATGGCCAGGGGTGGCGGATGGATAGAGAGAGGGAGGGAGCGAGGAAGGGTGTAGAGAAGCAAAACGCTGCCATCCGACCCTCCTGAAAATTATGTGCCTGTAACCAACTTACATGGACCTGCCACTGAGAGGACAGAGAGGTGGGCTGGATGGAAGGAGGAAGGCAGTGGGAGATGATAACAGCCCACCTTAATTTCAGCCCTCAGCATACACACACATCGATAGTCATATTCTGTACACAAACAAACACACTCACACACTTGACCATCGCTGGCACTGCAGCAGAGCTGCATGATTTGGTCACCCACCCACACTACAGGACCAACAGCACAATCGCACAAAATAGTGCATCGTTTGCCTAGGATGCATCTGTTGCCCTATCCCTGTTTGCATGTGTGGGCTTATGTGTGATATAACCAACACCTCGCCTGATGTTGTTGGTGCCATTTTTAATACAGTGGGTTGAATATATTTTGGAGACTATACACATGACAGCTTACCGCCTCAGGAATTTACACACTGTAACTATGATGGTTTTTTTTTAATGAATTCAGGGAAGAGTTGTGCTTTTTAGGCTTTTTCTTTGTTAAACTGAATGAACAGATAATTCTAATTTATTACAGGTCTTGTTGTATGGTATGTATCTTTATTCCTTTTGCCGTTTCTTGTACTCTAATGGTGTCCACACACCATTCCCCTTGTGAGTGAGTTTTTTGGGATGTGCATTCAGGAAGAATCACCACTACTTGGCCACAATTGGTGTCATGATGAAATTCGTACAAGTTAACTGCTGAGATTTGGGAACACAGCCACCAGGGGCGTGGCATCAAACGCTGGACCTTATGCATAAGCAGTCCCTGTGGGTCCCCCGTCCTTTCTCCCTTGATCCATGTCTTCTTTTGAATTGTTTTACTAAGTCAGTTTGTTTTCTTTCCCTTACTCTCTTTTTTTTCTTTTCCCTTTGTTGCGGAAAGACATGACAGTACGTTGGTGCTCCAGCATAACAAGCATCATTCGGGCTAGACAAGTCCTATTGTAAGTTCAGTCTTTTGACAAGTTTGTTCAGCAAATTTTAATTTAGTTATGGCACTAATTACTTTGAAACAAAAAAAAACTGTAAAAAAAACCCTAAACTATTCATTTCAGGCTTTTTAAGGCTTTGAGTATTTAAAAAGTAGCTGTTAGACAATCATTCACTTTTTAAACCAACTCTCAGCTTAGCCAAACTTACTAAGAAGACAGGGGATGACTTTCTGTGTAGAGCGGATCTTCAACTAAATAGAAGGGTGGCTGTTTGGTCCCTGACTCCTCCAATCAACATGTCAAAGTATCTTTGGGCAATATAAGGAAGCCCAAATTTCTCCTGATCCTGTTCCATCAGCATGTGAATGTGTGTGAATGTTTTAAACTGAGTAGCAGGTGGCATCCTGTAAGGAAGCCTCAGCCACCAGTGTGTGAACATGTGTGTGAATGGTTGAAGTTGGCTTGTTTACAACCTGTCTGACCATCTTACTGTTTGTGTTTCTTACTCCTGGTGAGTACAGTTTCATCACAACCAACAGAAATTATATCCAACATTACAAAAACAACACTCAAGCTGTAAAAACCTGGAATCATCATCTCGAAGCACCAGTCCCTGGCTGCAGATACACTGAGCCAGGACAGAAATGTGTTCGTGATTCTGATTTTTGGCAGCCTTGGGCATGTTCACAAACTGACAGTTAGTGGGTTACACCTGGCAGGCTTACCAAAAATACATACAAAAAAGAGCCAGACAGCTGACAATTGGGCTCCATCTCTGCCTATTTGTGTGGCACAGGTGGTGTTTTCTTACCTTACTTGTCAGAGAATGTACCTGCATCCTGAAGGAGCAGTGATTTACCTGCAGTGTATTCCATTTTAATTCAGTTTGAAATGTTTCTGTATAATGGAGGCGATCTGTTGCTGCCAATGGATCGAACAGACTTTCACATACTTGAAGTTGGTGATGTTCTGCCATGCACCCACCTACACGTGAACGTACACACAGTTCTGAAAAAGTTTCATTCCCACTCCGCATTCCCACACACACAATCCAGGCCAACAGACGGAGGTTTGTACATATATATATGTGTGCATGCATGCAGTGCACATAAAAGAAGGTGGGTTGGTGGGTGAATGAACACCTACTCAAACTTGCACACGGGTCACACGGTGACACTTTAGTAGTCGCATTAACAGCATCACACGAAGTCTGACTTGATAACTACAGCAGAGGTAGAGAGAGGAAGCGAATGCCTACTGAGAATCTAATAGTTCCAGCAGCTCTCTCACTTACCTCAGCTACCTTTCGATCCTATCTGTCTCCCTCCATCTTTTATTCATTTCTGTTCCCCACAGCACATCCGTATTTCTCTCTGCCTCCTCCCCTGTCTCCCTCTCTTCCCACCCTCACACTTCTGAATTTACCACCAAGCCTTGCCTTTTGGCAGTTCCTTCATTTCTCCCGCCCTTGTTCCTCTCTCCCTCTGTGTCTTTTTCTCTCGTTCTTCTTGGCCTCCCTTACTCTCCGTCATAGTCTCCTTTGCTCAGTCTCAGTATCCAATCCCATTCTTTTGTACTTGGCCCAAACCTCTGCTCCTCTTTTTCTGTCTCTCACTCTGCACCTTCTTTCAGAAGTGTGACTTGGCAGAGATTTATGGAGGGAAAGCCTACAAGAGAGGGGAGGGGGAAAAAAAGTTGAGGTCAGGCGCACCGCCAGGGAGAGACCCGTACTGTAAAGAGCATCGCAAACACACATCCGCCAGCTTTAGATTAATCTTATTAATTGCTTGCGCAAAACTCAGGGGTTGTGACACTCTTGTTATTGCTTTGTGTTATTAATAAGAAGAGTTACGGAATGGAGGGGCTGAAATCAATAAGCAGGCTTAAGGGGAAATTAAACAAGGAGAGAAGGGGACAGGGCACACGGACAAACTTGGAGCAGCTCGGACATTGTTATTAGTTGCTGCTGCCCTTTAATGAGGGTTATTTAACGGGCCAGAAAACAGGCGCACACAGCAACCAGCAAAGTGAATGCTGATTTCGAGCTCCAAGTACAAACCAAAGTCTGACAGAACTCTTTTTATACTAAACTGAAAACAATGGGAGTGAAATATGAAGGTGCCGGAAAAAGCAAAGAACTTGGCCAAAACCCCTCTAGCCTGCTACCCCCCCTCAGCATACTCACTCTGGCTGTGTGTGCCGTTTGTTCCACTTTTATCCTCATTTACCTCTCTCTGCTCTGGGTCTTGCTTTATCAGTCTCCCTCGCTCTCCCCCCTTTTCCCACAGCGCCTTTCTTTTATGGGAAGTGTATTCATTACAGAACAATAAAGGCCTGATTGGAAAGAGTGGACCGTCTTTCAGAATGGGGTGTAAAAAAAAAAGCAGGACAAGAAGCAGAGAGCATGTGACGGCATTACACACCTGATGTCTTCACTCAAAGGTAGCCCTGATTCTCTCCACGCCGCTGCTTAACTCTCAACATCAAATCAGAGCACCTGTGATAGAACATTGTTTTTTTACGCTATTAGAGTCGAGTTCTAGGAAATCAGCTGCGCTTTTACTGCTGCACTCAGCCTGCAGTGCAAATATGGAGCAACATGGGTTTCAGAGTCACTTTAGCAATGCTATATTTACATTTAACAATTGTCTGGATCCGAGTGTGACACTCGTTCAATTATGTGATGTGTCTCCCCTGTGTAAACATGGCACCGCGGTGTAATGTAATTCACTGCAATAAAGACATCTCAAGGGTGGATGACAGAGATAAAGCAGTCACACAACCTCATCTGCATGGTGTTAGTTCAGCCTGGGTTATTACTCCCAACTTTTCTTTCAATTTTTCCCCTGTCTGCTTTTATTTTCCCCTTCACTCAAAGAACATAGAAGATTCTCAATTTGGATATAATTGTTAATGGTATACCATAGGAGATTTTTGGTTAGTGTTTGTAAGGAAGCTCACCAATGGAAATGAAAGTAAAAGCCAACCCAAATTCACTCTTGTTTGGTCCTCTGCCTGTCTTTATTTGTGTGTGGGTTGTTTTTTTTTTCGGCACTATGCCTCTTGCCTTACAGTCTGGCAGCTGGTCGCTCCCTTTCTAAAAAGCCCAAACTTCACCTGAGTGCTGTGTGGGTACACGCCCATAAACATCAAAGTAAATAAGAAGAAAATAGAGGCAAATAGAGGCTCTCTTTTTCAGAGAGAAAATATTGACCGCCACATACGTCTAGCTGGTCAAAAGTGATGATTTAGAGAGATTATTTATATATGAGTCTATATGTTGTTGTCTTTTATGGAAATCATGCATATTATAACTTTAAGTAATGTTAATGACAGTTAAGTCAACAAACTTGCACCTACTCATTTAGAAACTTGTGGTTACACATCATCAGAAACAGTGTTGAAGTTCTCAAGATTAGCCTCAAGACCATTTGTTAGCTTACAAAAAACAAAGGAATATTGATATCCCCACACATAAAATTCACCACCGCAATGCCTTTAGATTAGTTTATCAAGACATTTCTCATCATGTACACACACTTGTATATAGTATTGCAATAGAAGAGGAGAGTCTTTGTTTTCTGTGGGTATTTTTATGGGAGTGTGGCTCTCTCACATAAATTTGAGGTTGTTTCTATGGTTTGCTTGTTCTTCATTTTATTGTGAGCGTGTCATACAGTGCGGCTCTGATCTTGGTCTTGGTGTCGATGCATTCTGGTCTTGGTCATGACTTGCTCTTGATTTTAAGTGGTCTTGACTAAAACATTGTCCAGAAATGTGTGTTTGTGTTTGTTTGTGCATTGCCAGAAACACGTAATTCGAGACAGTCTGATATATTGGTAGATAGCTAATTGGAGATGCATTATATCAGTGTCAGTGAATTTGCTGGCCGGTAATTATCAAGAAATTGCAGGAAATAAATGCCAAAGATTCTTGTTTGAGGTAACTTAGAAACACCACAAAGAAATTAATGGATCCTTATAAAAGATGTTTGTTTAAGCAAGAAAATGAATATTGAATACTGGAACATCTATCATTATCAGATAAAGAAATAACTCAAATACTAATATGGGACTCTAAAGTCCTGCATCAGTCTGCCAATAATTTATTCCACGATCAATGGCATGACTAACATGAACTTACAATGAAGGTAAAATACATGCACTTATGTCATAATATTGTTGCAATTATGTAATGTTTGGCAAATTACACATCTAATATTGTTCTTGAACATATTTTACATGGCACCTAATTGGATTATATACTGTATATGTATATATTTATGCATCATAAAGGAAGTTCAGAGTTTAACTGGTCATGTGAGAAAAACACATCACACATGAAAGAAAATTAAAAGTAGAACTTATGTTTCCTCTTCTTCTTTTTTGTTTTACTCTGAAAAGTTGCCAAATGTGTTGACATCATCACTGGCTTCCCTCAGCCACCATTAATGATTTTGTGAAAGACTTTATAACCGGCAGACACTTTTATTGCATTCTGGCACAGAAAAGCTCAGTGGCATTTCATTGGAAAACAGTCCAGAAACTGAAACTATACAAAGTCTGCACTGCACTAGACGGACAACAGAAGAAGAAAATGCCCATCCTATACAAACTGCTGAAGCAATAAAAGCAAAATGACTAATATTGTAAAACAAATAGTGAGGTGATGGGAGAAAGATTGGTTGGGGAAATAGATGCATCCTATAAGACAAGGATGTTTCAGCTTGAGTTTAATTAAAAATAACAGTAGTCATGTCTTTGTTTTCTAACATCCAGTTCAATGAGTTGTTTCTCAGAAAGATTGCTCTCATAAAGCAGAATCAGCTGATAATTAATGTAAATAGTTGTTATGAAGAATAGTCAAACATCAGATTTCACAACATATTTTCTGTTGAGCGAGCTTAGTTCCCAAAATGTGAGCTCATGCTGCCCTTTTTGCACAGTCTATTTAGCCAAAAAACGTTGACAGCACTGATGAATCTGGCCCGCAGGTGTTTACAGGTGTAGACAAGTGCAGTATCGATGCTCTGGGGTCCAGACAATTCAAAACTAAAAGTCTGTGACATCACACAGAAGCAGAAATCTGCATGTGCAAACTCTCTGCCAGATTTATTAACTGCTGTATTTGCATTGTTGTGTCAAATTCATCTCAAATAGGTGTGAAATTTTACGCAAGGGCATGCGTGACGCCTGTTCACACAATTATCCAATAATGGATGTCAGCAAATCCCTGTTTGACCTTATTTGGACATAAACCAGACTTGTTTTGTCCTTAATCTGGCATTGGCAACATCCTCTGACAGCTCTACGGCAGTCATTCTTGTAATTACACACATCCATTACACACTGGTATGTTGTGAGCCATAACTGCCTTTTCATGGCGCATGTGCATCTCATGTATAATCCCGTGCATGTTATTCCCACTTTACTGCACAGTTAAAACATGCTGTATATATCTACTTTCACAAGAATATAAAATCATGTGCGATGTTATTGCTCTCATCTATGAATGTTATGCAGAGCCCTGCTGAAAATGTGTTGAGACCGACAGCATGATGTGCTGGAAAGATTAAGGCTCCAAATAAAGTGTAGCCCAAAGCCCAAATTTCCTCTTTGATGTTATCTTTCTCTTTGCCACATTTTCTTTTTCTCAGTCAAGTCAGTGCGCTCATGAAGGTCTTTGTAAGCACGGTGCAAAGCAAGCATGGAGGTTAGTGCTGAAATGATGGCTTGAATAATCGAGTAGTCAGTGGCCAGAAGATTAATCGACAGTTATTTTGGAAACAGAATAAGCTTTTGAGAGGCCTGATTCTGTGTTGGAGGACTCACAGAAGAATGACTAAAACTGAAGCGGCAGAAGCCGAGATATCCTGACTTTCAGTTCCAGTTTTAGGCACACAGGCGGTCTGTTAGTTGAGATAACCGTGATGACATCACCATGACATCATGAAGAGTAATTTTTTTCAAACTTGACAAAGCTCCTCCACAGAAACAGAGAACATTATGCGACTGTTTTCCAAGACTGAATACTAACCATGACGAGTACACTGACCTTCTTGTCAAGCCTTGTAAATAAGACTGACAAGGCTTGACAAGACAAGACCTTCTTCTGTAAAATTTTTGAAGTGTCCTGGAAAATATTTTTTTAACAGCAATTGCAAACTTTTGCCAGTTTCAGCTTATCACGTGGGAGAATTTGCTGCTTTTTTGTTTTATATGATTTTGAATGGAATGTTTTTCAATTTTAGACATTTAGTTGGACAAAATAAGCTCTTTGAGTTGTCACCTTTGATTCTGAGAAATTGTGTTTATCACATTTTACCGACTTATTAACAGCTTAGCCTGGAAGGAACTCGTTCAGACTTCCTTTTAAAAGCAAGTGCAAAAAGTAGCACATGCACTCTACACATTATTTTTGTTTATGTGAATCCAGTGACATCATGATCTGTTGAAAAGAGCATAAGGGTCGGTTTATGGCCGATGTGCGACATGTTGTTTGACTGAATCAAAGTTCCAAAATGGTTATAGTTATTCTGAACAGCCAGGTGGATTAAAAAGCCGGCTGGCATAGAAAATAGGGAGGAAAAGTTATCGTTTTTATCATAGTTGTTTTGAAGAGTTGAGGCTTTCCTTCTTTTTCTTTTTCTTTTTTTTTTTTTTGAGCCAGAAGTAACCATATTTAGATGAGAGGTTGGAGCTGCGGAGGTGCAAGGGTTGGATTAACCAATCAGAGCCGAGGAGTCATTGCTTCTGAACTGCGGTCAAACTGTCAAACTAGAAGGTGCTGATCAAATATGACTCAAGATTCCGTCACTGTGTTGCCTATTTCTGGTCTCAGATGTTTTCATAAACGTATTTTAGTGCACTGTTTAGCTGTAAAATGAGACATTTCCAGCCGATTGGCGGTGCTTGGTACTACTGTATCCAATGGCAGCCAGGTCATAACCTTTATAATTTACAGCAATAACTGAATCTTGATTCATATTTGATTAGTGCTGCCTATTTTAACAGTTTGGCAGCAATCATGAACAGTGATTGACATGATTGACAGTTGTGTTAAAGACTCTCTGATTGGTCCATTTTGGTGTGTAGATCCTAGCAAGTGCACTAAGAGGCACGAAGGAGAGGAAGTGGGACATGATTTTTTTCACAGCTTATCTGTCTCATGTACTTCTTGTAGAACATAGTGACAGTTTCAGCAAATATGAACTTATTTTCATAAAAGTTACTGACTGTATTTTTAAATATGGAAATAAAGTAACAGATTTTAAGACTTTATGTCCTGAGAGACCTTCATAGTGTTGCACTCAGTTGTACACATGAAAAATGCCACAAAAAGTTGTGTGCCAAATGAAAAAAAAAAAACAGCTTGAGAGAGAGGTTCAAACTCAGTGTACTTTATCACCTCTGCACAGCTGGCCAGTCATTGAGTGAAGTGGGTGTGAATGTCATATCGTTAGTTTCGGAAAGTTACAAAAATGTTAGGACACAGCCCTCCTTATCTGACGTTGGAAAAGTGTTGGAGGAGGGAATTTCCAAAAGTATTAGACAGGCAGTTCTGATGGAGTGCCGGCCCTTTAAACTAAGCTAGTGTGAGTGTGGGAGCACGTAGTTGCAGGCATGTATTTGCACATTTATTAACATGCAGACACACTTGCATAAAGCACATACATACACAAACACACACCACCTGTTTTTCAGGATGAATCAGTATGAATCTCAGTCTGCAAAGATTTGCCTTGGCTGTGCAGAAATGACCCACTTTATTTGAAGTTGAAACGCATCAGTTATCACCTAGAACTGCTAATACAGCAGCATTATTCACCAACTGAAACATCCAGCACAAAGGGAGGACGAGAGTACGTTTCTCGCTATAAATCAGATGACAGATATTTTCGCCTGTGCATCTTTACTTTTGCTTTTTCATTTGAGTGTATTAATGTGTTTCAAGAGATTGGGTGCGTGTGTGTGGGTGAGTGTGTGTGGGATTTATCTGTGTGTGCGTGCTCAGACTTGGTGTTTGTTGCTGTTTCTGTTTTGAAAGAGTACAAAGAGCCCGTGGTGGGAGTGAAAGCTCAGCCTCTAGTGCTATAGGCCTCTGATGGAGAGATTAGCAGGAAGAGCTGTGAAATAAAGAGTGTTAATTAAAAGCAGAGAGTGGAGGTGTGGGAAAATCAGGTAAGAGAGATAACATGGAGCCGGGGAGCTGAATAAAAAATTATTTACCTGCCCACACATGGACTCACACACGCGCGCGCACACACACAAAACCCATTTTAACCTGAGAAGATGGAGGTTGAGGGATAAAATGAGCAAGTTAGTGATGTGGAAAGAGTGCAAGAAAGGGAGAATCGCTGAGTAGGAGGCAGCGGGAATAAGGGATTAATTGAATCTGATTTTAATCCTGCTGTTCGTGTCTGTTTGGTTGTATACACTTTATGCTTAAATTTAAAGGGTGGGCTGGTGTATGTGCTCTTGTTCTTGTTCCAGGAGGTCAAATAAGGCGTTGAAAAAGTGAAAGCCATTGTGGCTGTGATGGCAGATTAAGAAGAGGAAGGGAGCTATCTGCCTCACTTCCTTTCTCCATGTTTGAAGTAAATGGAAGGAGATAACATTTGAGTCAGGCACCCGAGATGATTGCAGTTTCTAAGTATAACATAATTACAGAGAGGAATAATGTTTATGTGTCTGAAAGAGAGACAGAAAGATAGAGGAAGGGTGAGGAGGAAAGGCACGGAGAGAATGAAGGAAGCTCATAAAAACTGTTTTAACCAACAAAGTTGGGAGTTACGGGGGGCTACGCTGGAGAAAGTTGCCGAGGTGGAAAGGGCAGTGAGAGGGAAAGCATGAAAAGAGAGAGGCAGCGAGCAAAAGGGATTAATCGAAACGGATTTTAATCCCGCCGGTGATATTAGGGTGAGTTATATTTGGGGGGTGCCAGGGGGCGGGAGTTTAGCAGGAGGGGGAGAAAAAGACGGAGAGTGTGGAGGGAGGGGGGATTACATCTGTAAATCATTTTAATGACGCCTCTCCTCTGCATTAGGGGGCAGCCAGGAGGCCAAACAAACAGTGTGTAATTAGAGCAGGGGAATGGGAAATAGAGACGACGAGAGAGCCGGGGCAAGGGAAAGTCATTTGGTAAAGTAAAGGATTGGAACAGGAGACCTTTGGACAATAATGGTTATGGCTCTCATTATATGGTGCCGCTGTTAAGAAATGAGACCTGACAAGGTCCGTGTAACCACCGAGGAGGAGGATGAAGGTGAAGGTGGCCATGGCGATGACGTCGTTATGATGATGATGATGGTGGAGGTAATAATGTACCATCCTCCTGGGTGGGGGATGATAGCGATGAAGACACTGGTGGTAACGCTGATTATGATTATGATGGTTGGAATTATGATTACAGTAATGGAGCTGATAATAAATGTGATGGCGGTGTCATGGCTGCCAGGGCTGTCAGTTCTACTAATTATCAATCCATCCAATTTCAATACCCCCTTATCCTGTGCAGGGTCACAGGAGGGCTGGAGCCTTTCCCAGGATGCATTAGGCAAGAGATGAGAGGTATATTACAGGGTTATCACATACAATATAGTCATGAACTCACATTGATGCCGTCGAGTTCCTAATTGAACCTGAACTGTACCTGAACTGGGCTGTTGGGAAGAGCTGGAGTCCCTGTGCTGTCCGTTCTGCTAATTATTCTCAGCTAAATTTAAACTATTTTGAGCTGTTCCACATAATTGTGTGTCTGAGAAGTCGGTGTGCTCTTTGGGTTCAGTACAAAGTGAGCAGCAATTTTAAATGCAGTATCCAAGCAGTTATTTTTCACTTGCAAAAAAAGGAAGCAAGAAAAACAAAAGGTTGCAGAGCTTAACTTTTATGTTGTGATGACATTTTCTCCGTGCTAAATTGATCTTAATGAGAAGTTAGGACTACAACTAACATTTAGTTTCACTGTTGATTAATCTCTGGATTATTTATCATTTAATTGTTTAGACCATAAAATGTCAGAGTATAAAAATATCCCATCACAGTTTTTTCATAGCCCAAGTGGTACAGTATTTCAATGACTTCTTTTAAAAGAAAAAAAAAATCAACTTCTAGTGATATAAAACAGAGCAAAAGCATCAAATGTTCACATTTTAGAAGCCTGAAGCTCAAAATGATTGGAATTTGTTGTTGATAGTAAATTAATCACCAAATATTTTGATATTAGGATTGCAGTCGCATACCTGTTTCAAGGTATGCTGTAGTAGGAAACATGATGGTTATCATACCATTTAGATGTCCACAGTATTGAAAACAACTGAATTGGATGGAGAGGGATTTTTTCATGTTTTTTTAAATAAGGACCATGCAAAAAAACATTAATCTCAATTGAGATGCTTCATACCAGATTTAGCTGTTAGCTAGTTTACATCTGCAGTCCCTGGGCAGGTACAAACAGAACAAATATCTAACACTAAAAAACACTTGTCATACATGATGAAAAAGAGTCATTTCAATTGATTATAATGATAATTCCGTAATACTGTGAAAGTAAATCTTTTTCTGAAACAGATATCATACCGTGTAACTCTTATACCATTGCATCCCTATTTGATATTAACATTTATCTGTTGACGAATCACTTAATCAACTCATCATTTTAGCCCTGATTTTAGATTTAAAGGTGATCTTCTTGGTTCTGCATGTGACAGTCAGAGCATTAGTATAGCAGCAAACTACTATGTCTTTCGTAACGATGTAGTGGACTGATGGCGTCCTGAGAAGAGAATGAAGTCACGCTTCCTCTGTGTGTGTTGTTATCTGAGCTTGTCTGTGGTTTGCTTTGGTAAGTGCATGTTAGTGCATGTGTGTACTGGCAAGATCATCGCAGCTGCTTTGCACTGTGCTCATACAGCAGTTATTGCTGTTCTTGGGATGACAGAAGCACAGTGCTCATCCTCGGGTTACCCCTAGTTAACACTGTTAGCTCTGTTAGCACTATTGCTGTTGTTTAACCCTGTTTATGGAGTTTGCACTGTTAGCAGCCAGCTGAGCCATCTCCATGTTAAGAACCGTGTCCAGACAACTCATATGCTTTGAATTTTACATAGAACCCTTTTAAAGGATAGGTGCCTGGTTTTTCAAGCCGGTGTTATTACATTACTCCCATGCTCATATGAACATTGAAAGAGCTGTAATCATTCCTTCTCTTCATACTGGCTCTAAAAGGTTCCCTGCCTAATGTGATTACAGTTTAAAAGAAGGGGGATAAAATCCGCAGTCCTATTTCTGTGCGAAAAAGGATTCTAAAGTTCAACTGAATCTAATACGAGGCTTCAGCGAGCTCAGATGGACAAAGTCTTCAAATCTTCCAAAGTTAGTCTTTTTAGTGCAAAATTCCTTCTTTGTGTTTCCTCAGACAGAGTTTCCTTGCTGAGCTAAAGCACGGGGACAGTGACACAAAGAGGGATTTTTAGAGTATTTTTGGGTTATTTTATGTCTGTATTAGAGAGTTGACAGAGGGGAGAGATATGGGAAGCAACATGCACTAAAAAGTCTTCGGACTGATTCAAGCTGAGGACATTGCACTTCATGGTCAGCGATTTAGACCCTTGGGCCAACATGCTGCCCCAGAGTGAATTTTAAACTGAAAATAACATTTTAGAAGATGCTCACTGGATTTGTCTAACTTAAAGGGATACTTACCCGATTTTCAACCAGCTTTGTGTCATAATGTAGGTTGTATGTGTGCACAAACTGTGGTAAACTTACCTCTATCAAACCAGTGCTTAGATATTCTCCCCTCCCCCCTGACGAAACACTGTCTAATGACAATGTTTCATTGGCCCTCGGGCTGTTGCTTAAACTACAGGATGTACTTTTGCATTTTCATATTGCCCGCCAATGCAACAGAGCTTGATCAAGAGACTTACCTGCCCCTCTGTCTTCCTCTCAAACTTTGACCAAAATTTTATCAAACAGTTAAACTAGGCAGCGCTGATCGAATGTAAATCAAGATTATGATTCTCTCCTCATGTGTTTTCAGACATATATTTTATCACCCTGTTCAGCTGTAATAGTGAAAGTTTGTGAACAGGAAGTGAGCATCATTTTCAGAAACATGTTTTGGCTTACCATTTAATTGTAATATGAGATACGGTTGGCTGCCATTGTTGGCGCGTAGCATTCTGGTAGTTGTAGGTTTTCTACCTCTTGATCATTTAGCACCAATTTCAGAAGTATTTGCTTCTTTCTACATAGATGGCTTAATTTTGTGTTAGGATCTTCTTTATACAGATGAAATACTTCTGTAAACTCCTGGGGACTCATAGTTGCTTTTTGTTCATTTTTTGGAATTGGAATAATTGGATTTTTTTCTCTTGTCACTTTCATTGAGATCATGTTAACAGTGTAAAAATTAACTATTTGTTTTAATTTAAAAAAGGCTGTGTCCAGGCTGCCTTATTTTTTTAAGTTGATAGATTTTGATATTTCACATTGAAACATTACAAAATGACCTCAACTTGTCCACTCAAATTCAGTCAACTTAAAATTAAGGAAGCCCAGACACTAACTTTTTTAAGTTAGAACAGTTTCTTTTTACAGTGCTATGGACATGTAAATATTATAAGTCAGACTTGAAAGACAGACAGATTATAGCAGGTGGTGTTTATGTCTTCCATCAACAGATAATTGCCTGTTTAAATACTGCATATGTCAATTATGAAAACATGTCCCATCATATAATAACTGCCTTAATGGTGAAAGTTACACTGAGGCGGGTGACATCAGTAATGGTCAGGTACAGTAATGGCAATGACAGTGACTGTGGTGTGTGTACCTGTGATAATGACAATGATTTCACTCAGAGCATGTAATTTCATTTTGTTTAGGTCACCGGTCAGCACGCATATGCAAACGTTGTTTTTTCTCACATGTTGACAGAGGTGCTGTGTAGTGTTTCTATCATTACCTCAGTGCCAGCAACAATAATGAAGAACATTCGATGTCGTCAATCATCTAACAGGGCCCGGGGGATTGCCCTTTGTCGTTCCTGTCTGACCTCCTTCTCACACTCACGGCGATCCATAATTCATGCGGTGTGTCGTGGCTGCTGGATGGTGATACCGAGATGCTATCTGCTGTACACGGACGGCTGTTTGTTTTGCTGGAGAGCTGCATATAAATGAACGCAGGCGGGAAGGAAAACCATATAGGCTTATCTGAGGTGCAACGAGCGCTGGCTCGGGAGTGAATGAAGGGAAAGATGAACAGAAGGATGAGAGGGAGCCAGGTGGAGAAGTGAGGCGCTGTGCACTTAGCTGATGCATGGCTGTATGTGCTCTGTATGTGAGTGTGTGATTGCAGAAGTGTTTAACGGAGTGGAGAAGATAGGGGGGATTGTCTGAAAACGAAAATAGATGAAGAGAGGGGAGCTGATTAAGGTGTGTGAGTTTTAGCGCGTCCCATGACTACAGGCGTGTGTGTGTGATTACTCTCTGACCTGTCGCCTCTGGCTTTGCGTCTACATAGACCCTCTCATTTGCGCCACACACAAACACACACATACACACCCTAAATCCAGCGCGTAAATCCAGCCAAGGGCCACGGGGCAGGCGGGAAAAGCACCTCAGAGACACAGAATCTCTCTCTTGCTCCCTCTTTTTCACTCTCTGATCTCTCCCTCCCTCGACCCCCTCCCTTCCCCCTCTCTCCTAAATCCTCATCTCCATATTCATAGACAGAGGGGCTCTTTAAGAGGGCTGCTATCTGAAATAGGCCGGCAGCACCTCTTGTTTGTGGCTCTCCAAATGGAGAAAAGCCATTTCCTCTTCCTGTCAAGCATGGAGGTACACCAGTGTGGAGCACGTATGTGTTTGTGCATGCACGTCTGTGGTGTGCGCTTGTATTTGGATGGAGAGTTGCGTTGTCAGGCAGTTTCACAGTCTTATAGGCTGAGAGCAGGCCAACTGTTGGAGGCTAAAACCTCACTTCCATTTTCACAATCACACTTCTCGTAAAATCCTTAAACTGCAGCAGTGCTAGAACTGGAGAAATACAGAAATGCGGCATCAAAGGCTGAATCGTAAAGAGAATGAAGAAAGTAAGAGACTTTGTAAATGTTTTAGTTTTTTTTTAACTTCATATGCATGCTCACATCAATAAGAAACAGCAAGTGAAATTCATTTCAAATTGTAAAAGTTTTCATATTTTATAAAACTCTGCAAAGCAGGATTGAAGGCTCCTTGTTCAGTGATGAATTATCTGTGCAGACTGACTGAATAACATATTTCTTGAATTGTTGTCTGTGTTTGAATGAGAGTGAGTTACTTTGCAATAAAATGACATTAAAACATTTTTTTTTTGGACATTTCTTGTTAAGAACTTATTTTCTTATTTTCATCAACCAGCTTGTCACTTAAGAATATAAAGTTTTTGTCAAAACTGGGTTATTCATATATTCTTATTCTGTGACAACCAATTAATATTATGCAATCTGTTTTTCTTAGAGCTATATACATTTTTGGACTTTATTTAGAAAACAAAAAGGTTCATATTATCATTGCTATTTGGAATATAAAACTTTGAAGCTCAATATCTCAAAATTAGATAGACCTTTATAATTTTAAGGTGGAGAAAAGTTTTATATACAAGAAGGGACAACTTCAGGTGTGTGTATGTCTCAACCAGAAGTTTCTTAACCCTTTGAACTCTGCAATAGTCATGATCTGCCAGTGCCTACATTGGTATTTTTAAAATGCTTCATATCCCTAAAATCAGTGGTGGGCTGTTAGGGCCATCAGGGCCTTCTCTGCTGGCCCTGTCAAAATCATAATTTGTTTTTCATAATTAAATCGAAATGTGCCTGGAATGTGTCTGTATGTAATAACTTATTCAATGTGCTACGTATCCACAAAACAAATATGTTTTTTGTTTTTCTCATGGGGCTGGACTCGGATTTCCCATGTCACTTAAATGCATCACAGCTCCTCAGACCAGCTCTTGGTAGTGCTAGCCTTTTGCTGGAGCCCAGGGCTGCAAATTGATTACAACTTTGAGTGGCAGTATTATAAACCAATCAGATTTTGTTATGTGGTGACAGGACGCCCCGGGGGGACTACAATGTGTCGCTGCGCTCGCCTTTGGTCGTCATCAGCTTTGAGCTTCACCTGGCGGGTGTTGACCGTGTTTGTGTTATAGTCGTTAACGTTAGCTACGAGTTACGTACCTGTTGATGAGGAAACACAATGTCCGCTACATTTACCGCTGCTACCGACCTTATTTTCGACCTACTTCAAGTCCTTTTTTTAAGAAGACCGCTTGAACACAAGACAGAAATAATTACAAGAGGAAGACCTAAACAGGAAGGACTTATTAAGGCAAGCAAAGGTTTTGTGTGGCACTTCACCCAGAGCAACTATGACCATGAGTGGCTAACAGCTGTGCCGGCCATGTTTACTGTTTAACACCAGGGGACGTGGAGTAGCTCTGGTTTTTACAGCCTGAACAGCATTTTGAAGATCACAAGGGGCTGCTGTTTGTTGCATTGCTTTATTCACAACTGTTCCCACAATTCAAGCAGACATTTCCCAAGTCAGAGCTCAGGTGCCTGAATGAGAGCTACGGAGCACAGTTTGACCTTCCCAGACTCAGCGCTGAACTCAAAGTGATGTATAACATGACACATTTTTAGGGGAAGAGCCCACGTGATCTGCCGACTTTTCTGAGGGCATGCAGACAGTATGTCACGACTTGGCTTGATCATAACAATCCAAGTGTTCACAGCCCCAGTTGAGCGATCTTTCTCGGCTCTCAAAAGCATCAAAACATATGCGAGGAATATAAAACTGGACAAACACAACTATGGGCACTGGCCTCTATCTCTACAGAGAAGGAGCTGCTCATTCATCCAAAACAGGAGGCGCAACTGCACGATGAGGTCATTGAACGTTTCATCAGAAAGGATCGAAGGATGAATTTTATATACAAGTGGTGGGTGAGTGCTGCTTTTTTTTCTCAGATAAAGTTATTGTTGTGGTTTATACATCTTGCATTGATAAGGTTGTGTCTGATAAGTGTTGTTGGGTGTAACTTGCACATTTAATGTTTCGCATTGAACTTGTGCAATGACAATATTATGGTAATATTTACTGCGTGGAAACTTTTTTTTCTGTCGTATGGTGTTGGTGTGCAATCTGGTTGCTTAGAGACGTGGGATGATGTGATGGTGCTGCAATCGCTGCTAGTGGCGTTGCGGTTGTTTAAGATCAGTTTTGGTGTTGGGGTTTATGCAGTAGTGCAGGTAGCATGATGGTGTGTTTTGTATGTGGCAGTGTCGGCAGTCACTGACGCGAAGGGGTGTGTGTGTGTGTGTGTGTGTGTGTGTGTGTGTGTGTGTGTGTGTGTGTGTGTGTGTGTGTGATAAAAGTATTGAAATTGTCATTCAAAAATCCGATTTTACAATAAAACAAACCAAAGACATCGTTCCAAAAGACTTTTAAATATAGAAACGTAAATAAAATATTTATTAACATAAGTTATGTTATTTGAATTATGTACATTGTTTAGTTTTTTCAGATTTGCACGTTTTTATGAGCACAAAGGCATCGTGATGGATTCATCATTCATCATTCATTCATTCTTCTGGCGCCACTATTTTTACACCGCAGGTAACGTAGCACTGTGACGTCATTACGAGCGTACACGGTTAAATCGTGAAATCGTAAATCGTTGCTGCAAAAAGGATGAATGCGCTTGCTATAATGCCTCTTATTTTATTTATACCTATTTGAATAGAATCATGCAAACCAAGACATCCTGCGGCCGTCTGTCGAAGGTTAATTTTCTAAAAAATTCTGTTCATATTAGCAAGGACACTAACGATTATTTTCGTCATTAATAATAGTTATTTTCTATTTTTTATTGTCTGTGTCTTTGATCTGTAAGGTGACAAACTAGTAACAAATGCCCATACTAGAGCATAGGGTGACATCTCTTTAAAACAAAAAAAAAGTTAACATAATAGAAGCTTTAAACTACATTATGTGTGCAAGTGCGGCTCCAAAATAAATATAATATAATACAGTATAAATGTTTTTCATTAAATGCTGCCATATTCTCATTAAGAAAACCCCATAAATAACACTTGATTACCAGTATGCTTAATTGCATTAGTGTAATGAATCCAATTCATGTAAGACTGCTATGAGAACACACTCTCTCTGCAGTATAGAATGATGATACTCCATTTTTCCAATTCAGAATGAATGAACACAGGAGTGATTCAACACAGTTTTAGTGCCTGAGGGATGAGGAGAAGTAAGAGAAAGAGAGAAGGTGAGTAAAACAAGAGGGCGGGGAGTGAAACTAAAAATGAAATTGTGCAAGTTTAGGAGTGGTGAAGAGTCAAGAGTTTTCTTTGCCTTCTCTCACCTTCCCCCCCCGCCTTATGTTTTTTTTTTTTTTTTCTCATCTTTGCCGTATCCATGATGCAACTGAGGGCAATGGCTGCTTTACTTAGAGATTCATTGAGTCATCATCAGAAAAGAAAATGGCTGATGAAGGAGGTGACGAAGGGTGGCTTTCTCTCCCTCGCTCTCTGTGTGTTTTCCTTTCCCTGTCTCTCCACATCTCTACCTCCTACATTGTGTGGATTGAGTCCACCTCAGAAGGATCAAAGACGTGATGTTGCATTAATAGTACGTCACATGCTGACTCGTGTCTAGCCATCCTAGAAACTCTTACGTTTTTGGCTCAGAGTCAGGCTGCTGCTTCACGGAGTCAAATGTTCGAAGCTTTTGTCTCTTAAATCCTAAATCCCACAGAGCTTTGAGTGGGATACGGGTGGCGGAGGGCTGCAGTGGGTCTGTAGGGTGTGTTCCTCTGCAGGGACAAACAAATAGATTGATAGATGGTTGACTATAAATTAACAGATGGATAGATAGGCCTAGATGATTATCATTAATCACCCCTGTCTCTTCAAAATAATGTTCATTGATAACTAATACTGTTTTTTTTAAATTAAATGTTATGTTTAATTAAGTATGTTTTTAATCAACATAATGAGGAAACCTTTATACTGATCATATCTGCAAACTGTCAACATCATTTGTTTTCCCTACAACATCTGGTCCAGGCGGCTAATGCATGATTAATGGTTTTGTGGTTATGTGTAGGGAACTCAAAGCACTTGGTTAAAGTCAGGGGAAGATTGTTTTCTTGGTTCAAGGAAAACAACCAATTTCCAACCAGCTCTGAGCCTCTGTGTCATCGTAGTGTGCAAACTGTGTACAGCTGAACGGTGCTTGTCTTACCCTATTGCTGGGAGCACCCAGAACCCCCCGTTTTTTTTGCGGATTGACTTCAGTGTTTTGTGTCACCTGGTAGACTTTTGCCTGTGGGTGGGCGGGGAGCTACAGGTGCTTGGAGCACAGGGGGAAGCCTGGTAATATTCATCCACACTCATTGCACATATTGCGATGACACAGAGCTAGTTGAAAATTGGCAAAATTTCCCTTTAAAGGTCCAATGTGTAGGATCTGTTGGCACAAGTGATATATATTATTCATTACTATGTTTTCATAAGTTCATAATCACCTGTGTGTTAGTTACCTTAGAATGAGCCCCTTTTGGACTGGGTCCTCTTCCTTGGAGGCCGCCATATTCTACAGCAGCCAAGAACCGAAAAAACGAACTCCGTCTCTAGATAGGGCCATTCACCTTTTCACGTTGGCCACCGTAGTCGATTACACACTTGGCACACAGCAGAAGTTGCAGATCTGCTGATGGCTGATGAGAATGTTATTAGAGGTAAAGGTCATAAACCAAATAATTCAACTTTTGGCCTGATGATGGCGCTAGATAAAAGGAGGCAATCCTCAGTTTCCAGTGTCAAAGCCCCTTTTTTTCTACAAACACATCACACTTCCTGGATTAGAATAAAATGCCAGCGAATATAATCCATTCAGCAATTACAGCTTCTTCAAAACAACATTTTTCAAAGATAATAAGTACTGTATGAACACATTTTTTTTTTCAGAAGACATCTTTGCATGATTGAACCACCTAAATAAAGCATGACCAGTTGATCAAACAGAAATAACAGCCCTTAGATTTGTCTTTAGTCTGTCAGCACGTGATTGTGTAAGAGATAAAAGGTGTTATCCATCATCAGTCGCAACTCTAACTTCACTCACTAATAAATGCCTGTGTGAGTGACTGATTGGCAAACACAAAGCGCTAATGATGTACATGCCAGTCTGCAGGCCTCTGCGCCGTTTCGGAGCAGTGTATCAGGACTTGATTGCAACTGTTGTTTAAAATGATTACATATGAGCAGGATGAGGCTTTGGCTGGCTGTGATTGGATGTGTGTCTTTCCGGTGACTGTAGCAGTTCCACAGAAGATGTTACCAGTCCTGTACAACCAGTTTCATCGGCCTTTTAGACGTACTCTGTGTCGTCACACACTTCTCAAGACTAAGCAAACATACAGGGATGTGTGAGAACTTGTGAGAAACAAGAAATGTGCAGGCACATACACACACACAAGCAAACACACACACGCACACACTCTTGCACACACACCACACTGTACATTTATCCTCATTTACTCCCCCTGCCTCCCCCTCCTACTCTTCCTCTCCCCCTACTAATCCTTTTTTTCTCAGTGTTCTCTGTGGGCTGATTTTCTCCCCCCTATCCATCCTTCTCTTTCCTTTCTCCCCATTCTTTTCATTTTTCACTTTTCCCTTGTTTATTTCCCCTGCCTTGTTCCCTTTTCTTCCCAATCCCTCCCTGCCTGCCTCCTGTCTTTTCTTCTTCCACCTGCTCTCATTTCTCTCCCTGGCTCATTTTCTCCTTCTCCCCCTGTCTCCTAGTGTATCGCTGCAGACTCTTGTAGTCAATTATCCCTTCTGTTAATGAGCAGATAAATCTAATTGCTCTCTCCTTCAGTGCCTGACGGCGTTTCTCTTCTCTGCCTTTCTAAGCCCGCAGGACGCGCATCATTCTCTCCTCCGTCATTTTTCAACCCTTGCTACATACAGTGGCTCCGCTTCTCTTTTTCATCCACTCCTGTGGCTTGCAGAACAAGAAATTTGTATGGGGAGCCTTTTGGTTTACCCTCATCCCTATTTATATCTCTCCAACGCCCTGACCTTTACATTAACCTCACCTCAGCTGACTCTTCACCTTCTCTTCGGCTCCACCCCCACTCACTTTATCACTTGTCTTCCTCTCCGCTTCAGTGCGATCAGTAGTTTAACAGGGCTGTGGAGGGCTGGTGATCACAGGGATTGATAGTGACAAAGGGCAAGGGTTGTTTGTCTTCTCAGCTCATGGGATCAGCTCTCTCGCTTCTAATCTTTTCACGATTGACAGATGTTCTGTAAAATGACACTTAATTATGAATATTAGAGCTGAAACAATTAGCCCATTAAGCATTTCTTTGATCAAAACCAAATGTGCTGGCTGCATTTTTAATAACTTGATTGATCCTTTAAGAAACGTTTAGGTGAGGTTTAGAAAATTCACCATTTTCAGCTTCTCAAATGTGAGTATTAGGGCTGGGCTATAAAACAGTAATAATTATGTCTATATAATTTTCCTAGATGTCATAAATGTTTGATTCATTTGATTAAACCACAATTAACTATATGGTTTCCTCAGCCTTTAAATTCAAAGGATTTTTAAAAAATGTTTTTAGTGTGATGATTATCATTATCAACTTGTATGAACACTTTTACCATAACATTTTTAACCATATCGCTCAGCCCTAGTGAATATTTGTTATTTTTCATCATCTAATATGATTTCAGACAGCTAAAATGCACAATATAAACATGTCACCTCAGAATGAGGTAAATTAAACTGGGCATGATTTCATGACATTTATAGACAAAAGAAGGAAATGAATCAAGAAAATAACCAATAATTAATTCATGACGAAAATAATTGTTGCATCCCCAATAAACACACATTGTGGCAATCTGCTCATAAGAAACTTCTGGGTCAGACACACACCTACCTCAAGTTTGCATTTATATATAAAACATCACATTGAAGAAGATAAGTTCTCAGCAAGAAATGTTGACAAAAGTTTCGGAATTTAATATGGTGGGCTTGTCTAGAAAAACATTTGACGACCTTGGGAGATGGAAAGAACCCCAGCTTTTCATTTTGAAGATTTAGTCATCTTTGATGTGCCTTTTCTCACTTTAAGTTATGTGTCTCTCCGAGGACGAAAGTAGCCATTCAGTTGGTTTCTCTGTAGTTAGTGACCTTTTATTGAAATGTCTGCTTTTTGCAGGAAAATAATATTTGTTTTTACAGTGCAATTAAAGAAAAACTGAATGTGGTAAAGTCAGCAGCATTGATCCCCATGCTCACTTAAATGATCTGCATGAGGTTCATTTTCTAGCTTTATTCTGTCCCTCGTACGATGAGCAGAGCACCGGCCGCTACATACGCGCAAGGCTGATAACTGATGTGTCACCACTCCGTAATGTATGTGAAATGTTGGCAGAGGAGGCGTCTTATTGACATAATTGATGTCGGTGGATGGCAGGGTGACTGTAATAACAAACATTACACAGTAGTAGCAAACAGCGTGGAGATAGTTTGCTGTGTGCCGTGCACGGGCGGGTCAGCATGAATTATCGGTTACTGTCACATGTGAAACAAAGTCGGCCAGGGAAGCATGTTGATATGAAAGGATGGTCATGATTCAAACCTGGTGTGTCCACCCAAACAGGACGGATCAGTTGGCATTACACCGGAGGACTTAATGTGCCGTGCAGCCACACAGACAAGTTGAGTCAGTTTAGCAGCAAGACAGCTCGTGCTTTATTCGTCAGTGCTGGTTCTATCAATTACACTTTTAATAAGCTTTAAAACAACAAGCTAATTTCAGTTTAGTCACCATGGTAAAAGATTTTGTCTGACTGATAAGTTCTGCTAAAAGTTGGCCAACATATAAACTGCTACACAGTATCAGCATCCAGAGTCAAGGCCTTTTCACACAGTCTTTAAAAAAAAAAAAAAAAAAACAAAAACTAAAAAGTATACCTTTTTTCAATTTCAGATAAAAAAAGGACTTTGTGTGCAAAGGCCTTCGGTGTTGCAGACTCTTTTTCCAAGAAATTAGTGGTAATTCAAAAATATAACGCTGACACATGTCATACTTAAATGAGTTTAGTACAATCCACACTGAAACTGTATCGAAGGCAGTATGGAATGCGCCAACTTGTTTTGCAGGTATGTAAGTGAAGTCAGTTTTATTTATACAGCCCAGAAATTGCCTTAAGAAGCTTTATAATACACCCACTGTCCTTGCTTGCGATAAGAACCCCCGCCGCTCCTCCAAAATCTGAAGAAACAAGGATGGCTGGTCTTCAAAATCGCCCTTTACACAAACTCACAAATGTCATGTCAGTATTTTTATACATTTCATGTGTCTCCCAGCAGACAAATAGCTGCAAGGACTTCCTGCATTGCTGAGGGGAACAAAACTAATTTAGCCATTGGAGTAACCGGAGGGGAGACAAAACAAAAATCCCCTCCAGACTTTCACACTTGGTGAAAAAAAAAAAAAACCTTTGATCTATGATTGCGTCAGGTATAAGTACAGGCAGGGTGAACCAGGTATTTAACTCATACACACCGGCTCTGCATTAATCATGAGTTATTATGGAAAGGGCAGAAATAATCTTTAAGTGTAACGTGCCATAGCCACACTGTCAAAGCAATGTATGTGTTTCATTACACATTGTGCAGTTGTGTTTTGTGCAGGCACACTGGAACGGTGTTGGCAAGGTACCCAAATTTATTTTGTGCTGGCAGGAATTTAGTCTTGGTGATGTAAGTGATACACATAACGTTCCAGTATTTGGAAAGCCAGAGGGTGCTAAAAATAATCTGTCATAGGCATGGTAGACCTGTGAGAGGTTCAGAAAGGTGCACGCACACACGCACACGCACACACACACACACACACACACACACACACACACACACACAAGGGAGAGAAGGCGCACTACAGCAAACCCAAACATAGGTAGAAATTATATTTCACACAATTCATTCTCGTGCATACATAAACATCAAAAGCGCCCTGCTATCTGCAGCCAAACACAGATGCATAAAAATGGGCACACACACTGTGGGACATGGAAAGATAAAACATCTCTCAGACACACGTACATGGAGCCGCAGGATTTCGCACAGAAACGTGAACCTGATGTGCATGTACACAGTGGGATGCAGAAAATTATGAACACAATGTAAGAACATCAGAAGCACACACACACACACACACACACACACATATACACACATACAAGAAGTAAGACTGGAGGGAGCAGAAACAAGAGAGTGATGTGCCATCATATGGTGTCTTCAAGCTGTGGGAAACATTTATGTACAGATGAAATGGGTCTGTATGCATTTAATTTAAGTGTAAATGAAATGTTGTATCAAAGCATATCTAAAGAGCTTTTATGTATACATGTGTTTGTGTTTGTGCCTGTGCACAGGAAAAAAACCACAAGTGCTGTGTGTATGTGTGTGAGAGAGAGAAAGTGTGTGTATTTGCACCGCAGGTCATGTTTAGTTCATTTCCACCTCATCTACCTCAAGCTCATCGTCCCCTGTTGAGCCAATCAATGTCCTCTGAGACAACCTATGTCTCCAGCAGTGCCCTGATAGCCAGGCTCAGTGATGAACAGAACCGTGGTCGACACAAATGCACACCTGCATGCATTCAAACACACTCACACACATAGAAATGCAGCATTCAGGCGTACTCGAGTCTCCCGGTTGGGAGGGCTCTTTTCTCATCACAGCAGAGCCCTGTGGGAAGTGAGAAGAGGGGGATAAGGATAGTTGGGTAATGATAAAAGAGGTAGTTAAGGCATAATTTGGAGCCGCACCCATTTAGCAGTGCTGCTGTCATCAAACGCTGCTCCCATCAAGAGACGGCCAATCTTGGCCACCCCACACACAGTACAGGTCAATGGCAAGGCCTCTGGCTGCCTACATCAAAGATGGTCACTCTTTTAGAGTGGGTGGCCATGCTGGTGGAGCTGCCATCCCAGGCTTTGAGACTCATTTGCCACCTGCTGGCACATTACATGCCAAATTAGAAAGCCTGCTGTTTCATCACAAGCCTCCAAGTGTGACGCTTGTT
Source organism: Plectropomus leopardus (assembly GCF_026936395.1). Lineage (NCBI taxonomy): Eukaryota > Metazoa > Chordata > Actinopteri > Perciformes > Serranidae > Plectropomus > Plectropomus leopardus. Next base: position 22,774,349 of record NC_142186.1, read on the forward strand.
CAGAAAGAAAGAAAACTTGGGGATGATTACAAGCAGCGATCACAGCCCCTTAGGTGTTACTTTTCAGGGCACAAGCGAAGCATTAAAATCTTAAGTGATAATTCCTCTTTTTTATCATGTGAAATATGAAATATTATTTAGCCTGAGGGCAGAGTTAGATAAAACTGCATCGCAGAGCTTAGTTTGGAGTGAAATTCATGAAAACATCATTACTGTTTAGTCTCTGAAAGTGCAAAACAAAGTAGAACTAGAGCACTTGGAATAAGCAAGAGAAAGCAGTCGTCTTTATAATTTAACATTAACCTTGGGAATACAGCCACAAAAAAAACCCTAGTTTGAATCCAAACCGGTGACCTAAAACTGACACATTGGTGACCGCAGCCGTTTTCATCACTTCCTCACAGGAGAAAGGCACATTTTCATTTCTGCTCCTGTATTGGAAAGCCGTCAGATGTGATTGATTCCATTGGAAGATACACCTTGATAATATTGATCACCTGCCCTGCCTTGGGCAACTTTCCTCCACTAACAGTGAGACGAAATCCCCTGCAAACAGCTCAAAGCCAATTTTACCCAAGCCAAACCCTGTTTGTCTTGTGAGGAACAAGAAGCCGCAGATTTGACAACCTTCAGGGCTCTCATAAAAAACAAGGTTTTATAGATTTTTAGACTTAAATATTGATAACTTAGGCAAAAGAAGTTAAACATAGATGGGTGTTATTTCTTTGTATAACTAAAGACTTCATCACTCTCCAGATTGTCCATTGGGTTTCCCTTTCTGCTGCTAAGGTGCTATTATACTGTAGCTTAGAGTAAGGGAGCCTATTCATTATGCATAGGATGAGGGTGCTACTGGACTTTCATGCAAATGGGATTCATAAATAGCAGCTGTTGGCAAAAGGATGACGTTCAGTTCAAAGTCAGCTGTCTCAGGTGGAGTCGCTGCGCTCAGTGAGAGGTATGTAAGCTTCGACTATTGCCAGTTATATCCATCTAAATTCTGTGGGATGACTTTGATTTGGAGAAAACAAATAACGTGTCCGACTATTCTTCATTTTTGCTTTCACTTTCATGAGATATGATGAAATATAGCAGATCATGAAATATAATGAAAAGGCTTGATCTGTAAAACGCAAAAAAGCAGGGTAGCTCACGCACAACGAAGCCTGTGAAATGAATTTGGAAGGGGAAAATGAGGCACTTGAGGAGTAGAGAAGAGCTGATTAATGGTAGGGAACAAGTGTGATTGATTATACGATGAAGTTAATCTTTTATTTCCCTCCTTTTCTCCCCCTCCCCTTTTCATATTAAAGCACCCCCCCCCCACTTCACTGACCTCAACACCCCTGTGAATGTTTGAACACTCCATTTCATAGAAAGATGTGTGATTATCTCCACTCGCTGCTCTCAAAAATCAAATGCAGTTCACCACGTGCAGCTGACGGATCGGCTCAGAAATGCACAGCTGTGTCTTTTCCTCTCTGAAATCAGTGTTTCCTATTATGCCCCACAAACCAAGGATAAGCCAGAAAAGATTGTCTGAAAAATCTCAGAAGAGCCAAGTGAAAAAAATAAGAGTTTGAAACAAAGGAAATGTTTGTGTAGTGTCTCAAAATTACAAGCGGAGAGAATTTTTCTTTTTTTATTTGAAACCACAGAAAATGGGTTTTTGAAAACCGCATAACTCCTGAGCAAACAAAGTAAATGTTGAGACGTCAGTATTGATCAACCCCATGAAACCCCTGCAGAAGTATATGTTGATTTTATTTTATTGATCAGCAGAGGTCTTGCTTATTCCACCTTTTAAAAATCTGCGGCATCACATATTGAGCACTTACTCTGAGAGAAGATGTAGGAGAGATGTCAGATTTGAGATAATACAATGAAGTGCAGATTCTGCAGACTGAGCTCCGTCTGGGGAATAAAACACGTTTTCTTCACACCAACAAATCTCATTTCTAGATATTGTCCAATACTGAATTCTTTTTGATGTAGACTTTCAGCTCATACTGGGAACATGGACGTGGCTTTACACACTGAACGGAGTTACGCTTTCATTTATCTCTTTCACAGAACTTGTACAAATGAACATTACTAAATGTTTGCAATATGGATCAAAGTTTCTTTACTGATGGTCTTTCCTATGTTAATAGACCATGTACCTCGTTACCAATGTTGTAATAATTGGAGGGGGGCAAACTTAGTGCAGGAAGTGTGTTTTCAAGCATTATCAACTCTCTTAGAAATAAAGGTTCTAAAAAGTTTGCTTTTGAAGGACCCATTTTTGAAGACAGGGTTCTGTGCTCTAGACAAAGAGTTCCATTAAGAACCATTTTCATGCAAAGAACCCTTTTTGGAAGAAAGAACTCTTTAAGTATTGCTGAGAGCATAGGTGTTCAAAAACCTTTGTTCTCTACACATATTACGAATGGCTATTTAAAAGCAGATGTATCACGAATTCCCTGAATTTATTTTATTTGTGTCACACTTGTGCCATAGTTGGTATCTTTACCATTATTTCATGCTGTACACTACCACACGGTCTTTGTCATGCTACCACAAAGGATTTGTGTTTTTGGGTTGCATGTCCATATGCGATATCTCTATGTCATGAGGGAATTTCTTCAAATTTGGCACAAACGTCCACTTGGACTAACAAAGAACTGTTTGATTTTGGTGGTTATAGGTAAAAGGTTAAGTTCACTTTGACCTCATGAATCTTATTGTTGTGAGTGCAATAACTCGAGAATCTCTTGAGAGAATATCTTCAAATTTGACACAAATGTTTACATGTGCTCTACAATGAAATTTAAATTTGGTGGTCGAAGGTCAAGGTCATTTTGACCTCACAGAACAGTATTTTGGCTATAACTCAACATTCATAAGCTAATTATGACAAAATTTCACACGTCTAATAGGATGTAATGATGAAGTGAAGATATTTTATATCCAAAAGGTCAACATCACTGTGACATCATAATGATTCGGTGGCACTAATCTTGGGTGCCCACCTTGAAACTGTGCTGATTGTTTAGATATTCTGTGCTGCTGGGAGGAAGATGTGTGTGAAGCATCCATCTCTTTACAGACATGGATTTAAACTGTAAGTGCAACTTGACTGGTGCGTGAAGGCTTACAACCATGGTGGTAATTCAGATTTTTTTTTTTTTAAATATCTTAGTACTTGGCAGTTTGTATTCAGTTCAGTTTGACAATTAAAATTGTAAAGGCTGTAGTGAAAGTAGTGACTGTGGACCATGACTCAGAGTCAGCCCCAGCCCTGTAGGAACCTCATGAAATCCAAGAACACTGGACATGGCTCCCTCAGCCCCAGGCTAAACTGCTAAACTAAAGCCACGATTAATTTGAGCGAGATCTATGAGTATGTAATCAATTACTATTGTTAGAGTCCCGCTGGGGTGGACTTTAGATAAAACTCTTGGAATACTGAAGAGTTCTTGGTAGAACCACCTCGGTGGCTTCTTGTTAGCACCCTTAGAAGGTAGAGAGAACACCCAGATACGCTTTTTACACCACATTAGGTCTGGTTGTTGAACTGATTCCATTCAGGGTTCTTGAAACATGGGTGCTATCCAAAAAAGCAGCCTGTTTCTCCACCAGTTTTGAGTGGAACCAATATAATCAAAGATGTGTATCCATAGAAGGTGTAGCAAAGTGCCCAATGGAAATAAACAATAGACGCAAAGTTGCGGATTACATTAATTAACTGCAAGCTTTGGTTCTGTTTATAGAAATATTTGTTTCTACCCCAAAAACAAGCATGGACAAACAACTAATGCTTGCTCCTCTTTGTCACAATTTCACACATGACTCTCTTTCCAACCTGTAGAATATGACATGCCCACTGTCATCACGGTTCTCACTATAGGTCAAGAAAAACTTATTTTTTGGTTCCAGCTGAGAGCCAACTTTTCAGGTTCTGAATCTGAACCAGTTTATTCTTGCTTGAAATGCTTTAAATAATTCAAAATTTGTTGCAGAAACCAGAATTGAACTGGCTCCATGTTAGAATATCCTGTATGGTTTCTAAGAGTACTGGTCCAGTAGTCATTCTTGTATTGAAACTGTTGAAATAAATACAGTACATATCTGTGCATGGATGCAAGGTACTGTTCCTCATATTTCTGAGGAAAACAACAGGGTTTGTCAGAGAGAGAGCAGAGACTATGCTGTTGCTCTACAGGCAGAGAAAACACTGATTGGTCGGTGTGTTGGTTGGATCGTTGGTCTGGTTCTGAACAGTCCCCAGACAGCTCCGAAGCTCCGACTGCAGACAGAGCTTGCACTCATCTGACTCCGCAGCCTTGACAGGCTCACGCAGGCCTACATCAGTTTGCCCCTGCACGTCTTACTCGGCTCTGGTTGATCATGATGACATGTCTTCTCCTGCACGCCTCTTCTGTGTGGTTACATTGTGCTTTATGGCAGCTGCAGTCAGAGTCAAAGGGTGCGAGCTTGCATCATGGCAGGAGATTTCTTGGCTTGTAAAACCCAGTATTCCTAGAAATAGCTTCAGCGTTGTATAGGCTTTATTTCAGCAAATAAATATGACAAAGCACAGGGAACAAAACGGTAAAGGGATTGTGGAGGTAACATTAATAGAAAAAGAAAATAATAAAAGGAAAGAGGCTTATAAAACAACACGCTTCAAAAGTAATGGACCAAAAAAGCCAAATGACAAAAGCACTGCTGAACTGGGTATAGGAAACTAAATGACAACAAAAGCTAACCAAGAAGAAATTACAGTGGATATTTACACAATGAAACTATTTTCACATATTAAACAACACCAAGGAAAGAAAAGAGGAAAAAAAAAACAGTGCACGTCTCATTTTCTCGATCTATTTCTATTTTATGTGAACAACAGAGCTTTTCATAAATTTTTCATGCATTATCCATGTCTAAATTAAAGTGAGGGAGTGAGATTGTTGCCAGAGAAACACATCAGTGGGCCTTTACCAAACCATCCCGTACACCCTCTCCCTACCCGCTTTCCACTTCGTTTCAGCGTTCAGGATCCATTACATTAGTCTGAAGCAAAATCAGTGATTTCTTTCTAAACACGTTATACGTTAGAAAAACTTGTTGAAAACATGCATTAAAGACTGGGAACTATGGAGTACTGAATCGTGGAATTAGACTCTTAAATTGTTTTTCACCATTACTTTTTTTCAGGATGTTTTTGGGGAGCCATCCGTATCACACCCCTTCCCTAATATTTAAAAACGATGTTACTATTGATGTTATGGTAAAATAGTATCTGTGTTTTTTTGTTTGTCCCCGGGCAGTTTTGCTATATTGTATGTATCTTTAGTTCTTTCAGTCTAATATGTACATGAATAGATATTTCTATTAAATACCACAATCATATGAACACAAGCGAAACAGCTGTCACTAACATACTGTACTTTTCAGTCAAATATAAGTGATACAAAAACATGTAAAGAACATCAAATCAGAGTAGTATTGCATTATATTTGCAGTATTCAAGACATTTGAAGTTCTGACACTTCACCTTCAAGTCCCATTTGAAAACTCACCTTTTTAAGCTGACATATTCGATTTCATTTCATGAAAACATACACATCTTGATTTGCACTGATGCTGATTTTATTATAATGAATTTAGCTTTTATGACAATGATTTTGTCAAGTTATTGTATAAGCTTATTATTGTATATTAATGATTGTTTGTCTTTATGGGTGCATCCCTTCTGTTTTAAACTGTGTCTTGATTCATTGATTGCTTTGCAAGGCACCTATAAATAAAATGTAGAATTATTATTTATTATTATAAAATCTGAGAAAATTTAAGAAGGAAAGAAAAGTTATGAATATTACTTTTTACAGTGAGGAGAGGGGAGTTTGCCCTAAAAATAGCCAATGTGATTTTGCCCAATACTTTAATTAGGGGTGCTTCATTCAGCTGTGAAGTTGACTACAAAAGTGTTAGACTCAGTGATGAAGTGGGAGAGAGGAGGGTCTGGTTTGAGAAAGGCTCAATAAGACACATGCCAGTTGACTGATACTGTCGATGTTTCGGAGACTGAGCCCGTGGACTTCCTGTTTTAGGTCCGTAACCATTGCATCATCCTTTTCTTCTCCAAATCTCTTTAATGTGCTTTAGTGACTCATGTTTAAACAAAGATACAAAGGTGATTGTTTGTTAACTTTGCCTGTTTTTTTGGAAAAGAACAGGAAATGACAGTCGATACTGCCTTTGCATTAGCTTGTCTGAATGAACAAATTGTATTGGTTTCCCGCTGAGCACATTGTTTCAAAGTACTTATCTGTAAACTCGCCGCCAGTTATCAAAGTCATTGCCTGAAATGAACAACTGAAAAAGGAAGCTTTTCCCTCCCGGATAAAATGAACACACTGCATTTACATTGATGGATTGCAGCCGCAGATTGACAAGATTGTCTGTCAGCAGGATATTTGATGGAGCTCCAAATTCGGTGTATTCCTCGGAGACCTTAAATCACACACGCGCAGACACACTTACACACACACACACACACTTGAGAACATAAAAAAATAGCTTAAAAATGCTCTGCGCTGAATGACAGCATAGGTGGGTCAAAAGTGGTGAGAAAAATGGTTGAGATAAACAAGAAAGAAAACTCAATAACTGCTGTGTTTTCCTTCAAGTTGATTTTTCTTCTTTGGCGTGTTCGTCTTTTGAAGTCAAAACTTCTCAATGACTCCAAAGTTTTCTTCGGGCATTTAAAGCCGCGCAAGAAAGCAACACAGCCTCTGACTGCCGGGAACCTCTACTGAATTACAGAGGCTGTTAAGACTGTTAGTCTGCCGTTTCAAGTCAGCGATGGATGCTCCTGCACTGCTTATAAGCTAAGCCAGGCTATGACAGGTAATCACTATTATGCCTGCCTTTCCATTTGGGTTACTGATCACAGCATAAAAGCCCATATCCCTGATTTGTGTGTACTATAAAGCCTGAGGAGTGAAATGAAAGAAAAAGTGAAGTGGGATGTGGGAATGGTGTTGAGAAGGGTGGAGAGATGTAGAGATATAAGTGTTGTAGGAGGTGTGATAATGAAAGAATGGAGGAACGGATATATGGAGGTGGAAGGAGGTGGGTGTATGAATCCTCATATGGAGATGTGGAGATTGGACAGGAGGGTGAGAGACTGGAAGAATGACAAGTGTGTGGGCCAATCAATAAGATCCTGTCAGGCAGATGGCAAATTGGAGAGTGGTGTGACACTGAGACAAATTGACACAATCAGATCTACGAAGATGAACGGTCGTTTGGGGGTGTGTGTGCATGTGCGTGCCTCTATGTGATGTGCAAGAGACAAATAGCCAAATCACACACATACATGGAGAAAGAGTCAGGGGGAGGAAGTGGGAAGAGGATGTGAGAAATGGGAATGGAAAGGGAGAAAAAAAAGGAGAAGGGGAAATGAGAGAGCGGGAGTGGCAGAAAGTGAAGGTATGTGTCTGGTTGAGAAGGAGTGCATAGACCATAACCTTAAATCTGTCAGCGTTGGGGCCAATATTCGCTCTCTCTCCGTCCTTGTGTCACTCACACATTCTCTTTCCATCTCAGGCGCACACGCACCCCTCTTTGCAATTGCGCATTAATTTTTCAGTGTCAATCTGGCTTGTGCCCTTAGCCCTACTATCTTCCCCACTCTCAGCTTTTTTTTCCTCATTTCTCCGCCACTTTTCTCAGTTCCCGTATTTTCTTCCTCACTCTCAGCGTCTCTTCCCCCTCGGATTTGTTTTGTCGTCGCTGCATGCCTTTGGTTAATGTGTGTGTCTGCGCTGGTGTGTTTGAGTGCCTGTTTGTACCCATTCAGCTTTAGTTTATTCCGTCAGCACCATTTGTCTCTTTTGTTTGTTTGTGAGCGAGAGATAGATAAATATAATTAGACAAATGAAATAGCGCCTTCCCCGTTTTATCTCTCTTTGCTCTCCCTCTGTTGGGCATAATCCATCTCTGGCTCCTTCCTACCGTTGCCCCTTTTACCCTTCCCTGTCTTCTCCCTCTTGTTTCTCTCCCTCCCTCCCTGTCTCTTGCTCCTTCTCTCCCTTCCCTCCTCCCTCCTTCCTCCATCTCTTGCCCTAACGCATTTTCATTTGGGCTGTGAAAGTTGCTGTTTGAATAGGCATATTTGTCCTGGTTAATAGCATACCTCCTCGCTCACTATGTGATTTAGCTCCTTGGCCTTATCTCGTGCAAACACAACCACTTCTCTGTATATCTGGGGGCTTCTCACACACTCTCTCTCTCTTTCTCTCCCTGTTTTTTTTTCTCCTCCAGCGTGGCTCTCTCTTTCCGCCCACACCTCTGGCCATTGCAACGCCCCACGGCTTTATCGAAAATGTAAAAAGGCGACAACCATACGTTTTGTATGACCAGATATGATAACTGCAGCATTTTGCCATTACACCAGTGTGGAATGCTTTTAACCCTTTATCTAATGAACAGCAGGTGCCCCAATGCAAAGATTCATAAATCTTCTTTTAGCTTGAAAAAACCAGCAGCTCCTGCATTTGATTTCCATTGGGGATTTATTTGCACTAATCTTACCTTATTTTACAGTTTATCTGACAATGTGAGGTGTTTGAGTCTCAGCTTTAGGTAAAATCCAGGTGGGAAAAAAAAGACAAATGCTGTCGTCACCTCTTTAAAAGCATCACCAAGGTTACATTCCCTCGGCTGCTCCAGTGGACCTGCTTGGTGTTATACTAGAAGACTGCAGTTGTACTGGGGAGCTCCCTGGTGTAGCTGCGTGTAACTGTGAATGTGAATGAATGTAACTTCACTCAGAAAGACTGTCCCTGGCTCTATAGTGTTTCATACAGATAGAGCAGGTGACCTGTCAAAGTTAGAGGGCGTGGTTAGCGATGAGGAAAGCATTAATTTCAGTCCTTTTCCCCAGCATATAAATGATAGAAAAGTGCTGTTTCTAAACTCATGTACAGTAAGAAAAAGATGGGAGCGAGAGATATTTTTATTTAAACTCCCCATAATATCCGTACCCTACAGTCATTAACACTATGATGTATTTTGGGATGTCCCAATCAAGTTTTTTATGCTGCCATTACAATCTGAGTAAGTTAATATTGAATATCTGCCAATACTGAGACCTGATTTGATACCTGCATTTTCCTAGATTATACATCTGCACAGTGCACTTCAGAGTTTTTAAATTTAGTCCGTTGTTGAATACCTCTTCAGTGTATTAAGAAAGAAAAAAAAATCCCGGAACCAAGCTGTTATTTAATGGTTTTTATTTTTTTAAATTTTTTTTACAAAATATAGTATAAAACAATGAAATCTTCTCATTAATTGTCTTGGCCTTGTTGCTGTCTTGAGTGAATCTCCTATGTGTCTTCATGACAGTATTGTTCATTGTTTGTTGCTTGTGTGACAACTGACGTAAAAGAAAGGATTGGATCAGACTCAATACGGCCGATCCAGATCAGATAAGAAATGCCTTCATCCGCCCCAGTACCAGTCTTTGAGATTGGATTGTGACATTCCTACTTGTAATAGACTGGCATGTTTTAGTTAAGTCCATGAATGTTTTGAGACAGTACAGCAGCGCCATTAGCCTGTGTTTTGACGATAAGCTAAAGCGTTATCAGGTAGAGATTTGCAACTTCAAGAACTACTCCTTGAAGGCTCACAGCTTTTCTTTTTTATTTTTTTTATTTTATTTTTTTTTTACCAGTGGCTTAACAATAGAACACTTACTGGATAAAGCATTTAATCCCTTTTCTTTGACAAGAAACACTCCCCAAAAATTACATCACTAAACCTACCGGACTCCATTTAAATAAAGAGTACTTTTAGCGTGCATAGAGGCAGCATATTTTCACATCTGACTGCGTAAATTAATGGTATATTTCAATCAAACTACAGTTGGTGATTGTTAAAATAGTAGGACGATGAATCAGGATGGCTCCTTTGAGTTTTATTTCATTTCTGTTAACTTTGAATTTAAGTATTGTTGCCATGATACAATTCCTGTTTATTTAAATGGAGTATGGTGGATTTGACAATCGTGATTTGGGGGCTGTTTCTGGTTAAACCAAAAGATCTTACTCTTATTTTTTTTTTGCTACCTATGTATGGATCCTCTCCATAATCTTGTCAAACACTTAGATTAATAATTTGAGCATGTCAGAGGCAATAACAAGCACTTTTAGTGAACGTACATTGACGGCGAAACATGCCCTGAGTGGTTACATTGCAGCTTGGCAGCTGCTCTCTTTCGTGTTGTCTGTCAAAACATGGCTGGAAGGCGTTTTTTCCACATTTTATCAATATTCTATCGACTACATCTCATATTTCAATCGAGGAAACGTTATATTGCGATGTTATCTTTTTTTAGTGCCCAGCCCTACCAGACTAATTTCAAAAGATGTTCTTTCCATGATAACTTAACCACAGAAATATGGGAAAATAGGGTCTAGGTTGAAAAATACCTGTTAATGCTGGATTTTTCATTTTATTTGAAATGCAGAAAGCCACACAGCAAGTCTTGCGCATGGAAGCAAATGCTTTATTTTTACCGCTGGTATAAAAGGGAAGTGACATTTTGTGGACAGTCCCTCACTCTGTTTCATGTTTTGACACGCTTGTAACCCCTTGTGATCTACTACAAGTACACCCTTGCCAATATACCAAAAACTCTGTACTCACCTTTTCCTCAAATGACATATGCCATTTTTTTCTGCTTGCTTTTATCTGTACAGAGCATAAATTACAGTGAGTAGCATCAAAGTGATCAAATTCATACAATAGTGCATGAATAAAAGGTAAAATCAACACTTCCACGGATACATATAACTCATTTTCTTTTGTATTAATAAATGCTGCCTCTTATAATAATCTCTGAGTGGATGTCACATCTCACCCGTCCTTTATCTACCACAGTGCTGATTACTATGTTTGACAGTATGTGTTGTTCTCATTTCAAATGTCACTGTTTTTGCAACAAGAAACTCTTTCTGCGTCACAAATATCACAGATGCAAACATGGAGCCATTCCCCTGGAGAGAGACGCTTCCAAAACCCAATTACACTGTCCTCTCAAACCATCAGTCAGCCATTGCGTGCGTCTGCACAAACTCGGGAGAACAAGCCAGACTGTTGTTCTGTAGATCGAAAGAACATACCACATTTTTCCTCTCTCTGGCATTTTGAACTAGAAAGAAGGAAAATTCATGTGGTACTTCTTTTGTTATTTGCTATTCAGCTACACTTTCTAAATATGTTTTGATGACCTTCTGTACACCTCCAGCACTTATGCTTGTGCGGTTTAATGGGTCGACATTTGAAGGACAGCGTGTTAATGACATCTGTAAGTCCCATTCACAGACAGACTTGCACGAATGTCGAACAGCACAGGAAAAACACTAAAACATTTGCAGCTTGCACACACAGGCACTCATAAATACACACATCTCACACAATGCGACTCTCATGCGTGCACACACACACTCACTGATTCAGGCAACACACAAATAAACACTTATCCTTGTAGAGTTCTTATGTAAGATTTACGTAATCAGTGTCTGAAACTCGCGCTGTACTGTCACTCTTTGTCTAGCCTGTGGATGGGGAACTGTGGGAATTGTAACAGCACTGTAGCACTAAAAAAAAGCAGTGACCTCCTTTAACCTGTTGGAGTGATCATGGTTAAGTGTGTGTGTGCGTGATGTCTTGTGTCTCTGCCTATTCATATGAGAGTTTGTGTACAGAAACACATCTTGTCTTTTTTAAATGTTGAGAGGAGTGTTTGGACTTAAGGTCACGTTTTCATTTTTCCTTCTACTTTTGTCTTCCTCTGAAGCACAGTGGAAAAAAAGTTTTTCATGCCCTTTGCCTCTTCAGAGTAAATATCTAGAGAAGATAACTGTCTAAAATATTAAAATAGTCTTGGTAAATATAATGGAAGCTGTTTCAGGCCTTGACTTTAATATCAAGCAATAATTTTGTTTAGTGTGACAGAAACAGCTGGTAAAACTGCCTTTTCTTTGTTTGTTGGGGAGTAAGTGACAGAGGGCAGGTTCTGACAGGTGTAGGACTGATTCTTAGTATTGTCTTTGTTTTGAATGAACCCTACAAACTCTCAGCCCTGCACTGAAAATGATTCCATAATTCCTTTAAGGAGACCCAACAAAAGCCTGAACATGAAAATATAAATGAATTTTCAAGTAGGCCATTCTCTTCTGGTGGCCTCTCCAAGTTAGGAGCTCTTTATTAGATACCAGCATCTCTCTCCATAAAACCATTCAGGGGTAATTTGCTGCAGCCGTTTCAGTTTCTCACACTGTGGCAGGCTGCTCTGCTGCTCATTTGGATGAATACTGAGACCTACATTTTCAGGTGCTCTCAGCGCACTTATTCACTGGCACCAAAGTTAAATCGGCTTTGTTGTCACCTACACAAATGGATCAAAGCGAAGGAGTTATGATGCAGAGTATGAATAAACCACTTGTGCATGAACATGCCCTGAGAGCATTCAGAGGTCAGGGATTGAGCTTGAGGGCTGAAAAAGAAATCAAAAGATTGTTGTGACACATAACACAACAAAAAACGGTTTGTCAGCTTTTCTGATTATTATGTATCTGTATGTGTGAGCGCTCTCTGTGTCGGTTTGTATATGTGTGCAGCATAGTTTAAGTGTTGCCAAAAAAAAAAGAAAATCCAGATACCACTCCTGCAACCTGAACTCTTAACTGTAGTCAGCGATTGCTTATTCACATCCAGCGTTCTCCATTTCCCAGCATCCTCTATTTGCATGTTCGTGTCACTGTGCTGCAGGTACACTGCGTGTGTGGGTGTCTATGTTTGGCATCGAGCTGTTTCACTGTATGCCAGCTCACCAGTGTGATTTTTCTCGAGGACAAGGCTAGGTCATGTTTGTACTTGTTAGTTTCGGGAAGCCGGCTGTGAGTGTGTGCCAAGGTGTGACTCTGGGTAATTTAGCATGAGCTTGTCTCTCTTATTGACAACATGTGTCTGTCTCTCTGCCGTCGTCACTGTATGTCTGTCTCTATCTGCTCCTGCAAAAGCATGAAAGAAAAAGACATTTTCCCAGCCACTTCTGGACGTCATTGAAAAATGTTTGGTTTTAAAAATACAGATGACATTTAAGATTGTCAAAATAATAACGATGAATAATAACGACGTTTCCCTCAAAATTGATCTTAACGTGATGTGACCATTCACACACCAGCAGAGCTGCTAGAATCCTTGTTAGCGGAAATTTACAGAACGTTATACATGCAGTATCTGCATCATTAAATTATAGCAGCGGCACTGTGTGCTGTTGTTCACTCAACATGTCAGTTATCAAACTTTAAACTGTCATTCAATTTATTTTAACCATGCACAAACACAAACACAAAAACATATCGATTTTGTCCAGGTGGAGAGAGAATCTTTTAGAAAATACTTTTTCAGAAGTCATGCAGCACTTTAGCATCTAGTATATTTTTTCACCATCCATGAGCAAATCGGGCAAAAAAAAACCACACTCATAATCTATTTTGAATGATATATAAGGGATATATTAGATGTGATAGAAGCATCAAATACTTTAAGTTATGTCAGAAAAAGAGATGAGCAGAGACACACAAACACACACACACAGGCAGACAAAAAAAGAGCTCTACGTGTGATTATAAAAGAGCAAAGGAGCAGAATAAGTGGCTGACCGACACAGAGAGATGCGTTTCTGGTGTAAATGGCCATGCGACTGCTGACAGGCAGCTGCATGACCATTAGCCTTTACACATCGGGTCTTTTTCGCCTCCAGAGTGAACATGACATTAAGGGCAGCTGAATAAGTTGTACGCACAAAATTGACATTAATTTGATATGTATGACTTTTGTTATGTATGAGCAAAATAAGTCAATGTATATTTATAGCAGTTTTAGCTGTGTATTGGTCTCCAGCAACTCCTGAGGGAAGTATCTGGCCCTTAAGTTGCTAAACAGTGACACTAAATGCTATAGTTGTTAACTTTCTGTCTTTTTGGTGTTAGGCAGGTTATGTATATTGTATATCAGAGCTTTTTTGCTGCCCGCTGTGACTGCAAATGAGGTCCATGAGAGAGAGGGACTGACACGAAACTGCGAAGCTGTAAGCCTCAAGAAAAGTTTTTTTTTACATTATCTGCTGTGAGGGGTTCAAGGACAGAGGTTGTTATATGTTGTAAAACCCTCTGGGGCAAATTGTGGTTTGTGATATTGGGCTGTGATAAAATTGAATGAAAGTAATTAATTGAAATTGTTCTTCACCTTGCTGTAAACTGTTTTGTTGGGAACAAAACAACAAATTTGATAACATGATCTTGGGCTCTGAAAAATTTTGATTACCATCTTTTCACAAGTTTTTGAAAGTACATAGACCAAATTATTCACCGTAAACATCGGCAGATGAATCTGCTATGAAAGTAATCGTTAGTTGCAGCCCTACAGTTAACACATGAATTGCAAAATGTCAAAATGTCATTATGCTTTCACAGATGCAGCAACGACTGAACGTGCGAAAACATGCTATGACACTTATTGTGCACTGGTTGACTTGCAGTGGCATGTGCGTGTTACCCTCTCTGTGGGTTGTGTGTCTGTGTGTGTGCGATTTGTGGAGTCAAGGAGAAAGTGTAATGTGTGTTTCTGTGTCAGACTGTCTGCTTGCATCAGTGCCAGAGGTGTTGTGTTGGGTGTGAGCTGCGTTTTGGACGTATGTTTATTTATATTGCTCGGCTTTCGTGTCAAGATGTCAGCCAGGATTAACGTCAATGAGTTAGCAAGTGTTTAAGCACACTGGGGGTGAGTGTCTGTGTTCGCTCAGATGGCTTTGAGTGTCAGTGAAATGTTATGTCAAAATGTCTGTTCATATTAAAGTCTTTATTTAAGTTTTTTTTTCTAAGCGCAGGTGTGTGGGGACAATGTCATTTGTTCCTGTTTTTATTTGTTTGTTTCTTTGCGTGAGCACGAGTGGGCTTTTTTGCTCGTGAGCACGTACATGTGAGGCTTTTCCATGCATGTCCTGTGCAATAACACCACCGCAGTCAGTTGGTAGATGAGCACACGAGGCTGTGTTAGCAGGCTCCATGCCATGTTTCTCCCTGCTGTTCATTAGACTGTCTCTCCGTCTGGCTACGTGTCTGTCTGCTTGGCTAATAGGCTTTATGGCTTGTTGGCTGCTTGGATCACAGTATCTCTGGGTGCTTGAAAGCCTGAAAATATCTCAAATTGTCTAAATGAAAATGTCCTCGATTCAATTCAGTTTAGAGACTTTATTCTTCCCCGTGCACTTTCTTTATTCAGGAGGAGTAAGAGAGGAAAGGACGACTTGTTCCATAAACATCTTTTTAATCGTGTCTGCACTGCAATTGCACTTAATGTGTCTTCGACAATTCCCTAGTGTCCTTTTGTTTATTATGCTAATGTACCGTTTAAAATTTCAATATAGTTACATGGCAATAAGCTGGTTTGGTTGCTTCGTCTCTTGATCGGTATCATTTAAAAGAAAAGGCATTCAATTTAGCTGTAAAGCTTGCAGATACCAAGGAATGGCTGAATACATGGTCACCTTTATGAGTCTCAGTGGTTTGCATGGCCTTTTAATGTGAGCTGATGAATGAACAGATGGATGCCCATAGGCAGTGGTGGACAGTAGCAAAGTACCTTTACTTAAGTACTGTACTGAAGTACAATTTTTGAGTATCTGTACTTCACTTGAGGAGTTTTTTATTTTTTTGGACTCTTTGACCACACTACATTTAAAAGACAAATATTGCACTTTTGACTCTACATTTCTACAAAGGCTTTCGTTATTTATTACATTGGCTTTGAAGTCAGCAGATGATTTTTTTCTTTTCTAAAATGCAGAAGTCTGTAAACTGCGATGAAGCTGTTCTGCGTGTGGTTTCTTTGTCTTAGTGGTGTTCCTACACCTCTATCTCATGCATGCGCTACTCCGATTGGGCAGCTCATCAGTAGAGACAGGTTGGGCCTTTCCCAAAACACCCCACACACCCTCTCTCACCCAGTTTCACTCTATTTCTGCATTCACAAAGTGTCCGTGACATTAAATGTCGTCCCAAACCATTTAGTAATCGTTTTGTCAATTTGTGTTTCTATGGGCATTTCTTTTGGCCTTGCAGCATATTCAGCAAGCTTTTCATTCTGCAGGCTATACAAGCAAGTCACTGCAGTCAGTGGGATGTTTTAGAGTCATAAAGATCTGTAAATGTATTGTGACAATTACAAAAATGCATTGATATATTTAAAAAAAGTACTTTGAATACTTGAGTATTTTTAAAAGCAAATACTCCACTACTTCAATACAGTTGAAAGTTGCTGAGTCAGATTGTTACTTGAGTTAGAGTAGTTCCTGATCATGATGTAGAAAAAACTTGCACTTGGTCAATCTTCATATTGATAAATAACAAAATGAATTCAAGCAGCCACAGTTGATTTTATATGGATATATAGGTTTATGGCAACATAAATCAGATCCAAATAAGTTCTTGGTGCAACACGATCATCGGCAAAGACACACCAACAACTTAAAGTTGTTCATGAATCATTCAGCCTTATACAGCACATTTCACTCATCAAACAGATGTGTTTATCATTGCAGACTAAGTATCTACAACGTCTTACTCTTGCAGTATCTTAACATTCAGACACTCTTGAGCCTCCTCACATGCCTGCACACAGACAGCGAAGGACTCTCAGGCCCCCGAATCTACCTAACCACGACCATAGATAAATCATATAGTCATGCAATTATTCACTATTACATTTACATACTTTCATATGTAATAATTTTCTACCACAGACCAGGAGCGTCAATACTTTCACTCAAGCACTAGAGTTGTGTACTTTGTCCACCACTGCTCATTGGTAGCTTTTGTCGCCGCCTGCATGTCCAAATAGTTTGAGGGGCTGGCTGGCAGCCTGTCTATCTGGCACTTTCCCAGCAGCATTACTCCTCAGTCCCAGTTTCCTGTGTGAATATTTAATGAGGGCTGCGTGCATGCTAATAGGCCTGCTGTAATTACCTCTTCCTCTGCTCTCAACCCATTTTTCAGACCACAGCCGCCCAATGCCAATGTTATTTTTAGATGGCAGTAATGATAACTCTCCCACGTCACAAACATCCCCCACGCTGCTGATTAGCAGAATCAAACTCTCCCCTGCCTCTCTCTTTCACTTCTAACCTTCCATCACTCGTTCTTCCGTTTTTTTTTCTCTGTCTCCCCCTCACTCTTTTTCCATATCACCAGCTCATTTCTCCCCTCTGCCCACGCTTTTCTTATTCCCTCTTTCTCTCTTTCATCTCCTCTGTGGAAAATGGGATATCAACAAACATTCATTCTGCCATGCTCTGCTTCCGTCATCTCCCCCTCTTTCTTCTCACCTTTATCCTCCTCTTCTGTACCCCCTCGCTCGTGTGCTTTTACTTTCCCTCTTATTCACTTTCATTCCTCACACCTCCCTAATCCCTCTGTACCCCTCTGTCTGACTTTCTCACCTCCTTTGTAACGGCCTGTTCTGTCTTTTTCCCGAGGAAGTTTTAGTGGCTGTGCGAATGTGTCAGCCTGAGCGATGTCATTTTTTCCCCTCTCGTACAACTCCCTCCATCTTTCTCGCTCCCCTTTCTTCCATTCTCAATTTCTCTTATCTTTCCTTCTTCCATTCTTCTTTCCCTCCTGTCGTTCCTCACCTCACAGGCTGAACCTCAATATCCGACTGGGCTTTATTAGTATGACATTCATGGCTGCAAAGCCCTTTATCCCAGTCTGCCCCCCACCACCACCACCACCCTCACACACGCCTCTCTGTGGCTGTCCTCTCCTACACACACACACACAAAATCTCCACCACACACGCTGACAAAATGATAGGCGGCCAGACACCTACACACACCTCCTTTCTAATCTCTGGTGATTTTGGACCCTCTGATCTACTCTTTTTTTCAGCCAACTCTCACTCTCTCCGCCCCTTCTCTTTCCCTCCATCCATGCATTCATCCACCTCACTTTTAAATCTGTCTCTCTCTCCCTCTGTGTCAGTCATTTTCCTCCTTTTCTGTAGTCTTTTTCTCACTGTAGGAGCTCAGGTTCCATTAAAGTCTACAATTCAAAAGAGGAAGAATAGAAAGACAAAATAACGACAGATCTAAGGAGTGAAAGGGGGGAGAAAAGGACTTGCCGGTAACTAGAGTAGGGCAAAGTATCTTGTTCTTTATTATCTCCTTTATTCTCTTTTTCTCTGTTTCTCAATTTCCTCTTTTCTTTCTGTCTTCTTCACTCTCTCTCACGTTATCCAGGCCTCCAGAGGGATCCGCTTTAGAGCGGCATGAAAATCAATCACTCCCTCCGTCCCGTCTGCCCGTCTTTCATCTTGTCGTGACGTGCGGTGGGGTGGTTCTTTCAACCTTCCTCTTTTGTGCTCTCCCTTGTTCTTTTTGGGAGGCTCAATCCCATCCACTTTAAAAACAAATCACTTGGTATTTGCTTAAGGTGGAGAGGGCTGATAAAACAAAGCAACCCCAGTTTGGCCTCCCCACGCGCCCCGGCAAACACTTGGCTCCATGATCTGCATAGTGATTGGGCAGTGAGAGGCTGGGAGTCTAATTTGGGTTGTCCATGTTTTTGAGGTGTGTCCTTTTTAATTCTAAGAGTGGCTGCCTGGTCCGCCGGGCCGGTAATCCAATCGGCTGTCCTGTTTAAAAGACTAAATTAACCCCCGTCTAACCTCCAGCCTTCCTCTGTCTGCCTCAGTCTGTCTTATTCCCTCAGGCAGGAGGCAGGCAGGAGGGGAGGGAGGAAAAAGGGAGGAAAAGACAGAGAGGGAGAGAGACACACAGGATTTCAAACCATGTTATTGTGTTGCAGAGGGGTTTAGGAGCAAGTGTGAATGAGTGTGTGTGTTCTCCGTGCCTGTATCCTTGTGAGTAACAGTCTGAGCTCTAGACCTTGAGAGGGAGGGCATCTCAGGCAAGTGAGGATTGTTTGATCCAAACTCGGTTAAAGGGTCAGTTCATCCAAAAAATAACAGAAACAAACCTCCAGTGGCAACAACATTAGACTTGATGTTATTTGCCAAGTTGTTAAGAAATCTGATCAGATTTCTAGGGCTGTGCCCGACTCAGTGTTATGCCAGTTCAATTGGATTTTGCAGTTCAACATGAATATTAGATGATTCATTTCATTTTCCATACAAAGTTTTAAAGTCTGAATGGGGCTCCACGGGACGTTAAGTGTGACAGTGGCATTCACATCATATAGTAAATAAGCTAACAGCGCTAACAGGGAATTGCAAATGTGCAACAACATTTTTTGCAGTGCACTAGATGTAAAGAAAAGCCAGATACTTTAACAGTGCAGTCTCTCTCTCTGTCTCTCTGTGCTGCTGCCTGCATGTCTGCAACTACAAGGAGGAGCGTGAAAGTCAAGAGCACTCACTACGCAGAAAAAATCTGGTGACCAAAACAGCAGTACACTGTACAGAAAAAAGTGACTGCTCGACAGTGACTGTCTCAGTCGACTGATGGTCTCCGTCGGATGATTCCAGTCAGCCTCCGCACATTTAAAAATGTGTGCTGTGTGTATTATCCAAAGTAAATGAGATGATTAGTTTTTACCCAAAGTACTTAACAATGTGTCTTTCATTGTTAGCACACACACAGTTATGTGGAGCTGCCACCAGCAGGAGCAATTGCTGTTCAGTGACTTGCTCAAGGACGCTCGGACATGTGAACAGGAGTAGCCAGGCATGGAACAACCAAACCTGTGATTAATGGATGACACTCTTCCTCTTGAATTTTTGAAATGCAATTTTTGATGCTGTGAGTGCCACTTGAGAAAATCATCCTCTGTCTAAGTGTAGGAGGCAGAAATCTCACAGATGGATATTTAAAAAGCATTGGAAGATAAACCCAAACGAAATTTGCCAGCAGGAGTAAGTGAGAAAATATGGGTATCTACTTTGGGTGAAATGACCTTTTTTAAAGGAGCCTTTTGTAGCTTCAGAGGGAGCTGTGTGAAGTGTGATAAACTGCCTCAAGTGATGTCACTAAGGTCAGCGCCTATTGGGTCTGAAGACTACAAGTTTGATAACAAAAAAGTTAGTGGAATTATAAAGAAGTGAGCTTACCAGATCCATGCAGCCTGCTCCTCAGCTCTGCTTGAGGTTTGCAGCTCGAGGCTACATTAGTTGCCACTAGCAAAACACACCCAAATCCCAGACTGAACTGTCAGCAGTCGAGTTGCATTGTGGGTACTGCCAGCACCAGGTTCAACTAGAAAGAAGGATGCATGGAATAAAAAAAAGAACATATCTCTGCTCCTGATGAATTGAATTTGAGACTTAAAAAAAAAAAAAAGTACCCATCCTAAAACTGATATAGGAGTGCAATAAATCGGTGGAGTTCATTCTTAAAAATGAGGTGAGGACTGCTGTAGGAATGGCTTTCAATGAGAACGAGGGTTAAGTGTAAAAGTCCTGTGTGTAGGATTTAGGGGGATATATTGGCATAAATGGAATATAATCAGGGCTTCCCACACATTCATTTATTTGTTGCGGGCTGCCACAATTAGATTTTCTATATTTGAAGCTGGATTAAATAAAATAAATAAATTAATATTAATAGTAATACAATAAATTGGAGCACTATTGGAATATATATGCAGTTCGGTTATTCATGGCACCACATTGCATACTTAAAAAAGCAATCACTTACAAATAGCTGCTTCTTTCTTTTCTTTCTTTCTTACCGATCAGATCAGATTCCACCCTGCGAGTGACAAACTGCTACCGAGGAAAAAAAGTACATACAGAGAGCTCTGCCTGCTGCGCTGTATTCACTGACCTGCTAAAAAATCTGAACTTAGTGAGGAGACACAGTAAATTGTACCCCCAACACCATATTGCAATGCACCATCTTTCTACAGTAGCCCAGAATAGACAAACCAAGCACAGGCTGTAAATAGGGCCATTTGAGCCAGCTGTTGTAGTTAGCAGGCCCTCCGCAACTAGCAGCATCTGAAAAACTGTATGTTTAATGTGAAACTGCTTTATTTAATTTTTTAACTGGTTTAAATCAGCCGGCCTGTTTGTTTTGAAGAGGAAGAGATAATTCCTAAACAATAAACACTGAAGAAATCATAACCAGGAGTTCACGCTTGGTACATGGGGGAAGTTTCGGCTGGTTGCATCTGCAGTCCTCACAGTGTGAACAGTGTGAACAGTGTGTTTTGCATTTTAGCGAGATGCCGCTAAATGCAAAACACTGTTCCTTCAAGACTAAAAACTGTTACAAATGAGGCCTGATGGGTCAGGTTTATGGAATTATGCAATCAATAGAGAGCTGTCATGAGATTAGAAACAAGATGACAAGATGTCTTTGTGCGTCACTCCATCCCCATAACACAAATAGACACAGGAACACAAAAACACTTCTTTTTCTTCCCCCTGTTCTGAAATGAAAGCCGAGGCAAAATAGAATACCTTACACACTCCCATAAATGCTTGAGGCGACGGAAGATTTATTTGTAAGACACAGTGCCAAACCCCCTGGAGCTTTCATCATATTAAAATTCTATAATATGTTCTGTTGTATTCGCCAATCCCTCCCCAATACACACACAAACACTCATAAACACACACACATGCACCTTGTATTTCCAGCAGTGTTCAATTTGTTATTCTAAAAATGCAACCCAATATCTGCTTTTGTGTTTGCAGCTTTTTTTCTTATTCCCCGCTTTTCACAGGCCTTTTTCTCTTCCCTTCCTCCTCCTCCTCCTTCCCTCTTCCTACCCCTCCCTCTGTCTTTTTTCTTCCGTCGTCAGTCCCCAGGAGTCATATCTAAAGTGTCCGTTGGGAATTCAGTGCTTTCATTAAAGTCATTACGCAATCGCCCATGCTTCCTCCTTTCCTCAATCGCTTGCTCTTGCCTTTGCATCCCCCTCTCCCTCTCTCCCTCTCCTGCTATACTCTTTTTCTCACTGCTGTCTGTCACATGTTGTAAGAAGAATATCACAGAGTGATATATTTATTTCCCCCTCTGTTTTTGCCTCCTGGTTTCCTCACATTCTTTTGCCTCAGTTTCTCCCTCTCATCTCATCTCTATTCCCGTTTCAATCTGTTTCCATCACTCTCATCTGTCTCCGCAGCCTAGCTTTTCCTTCACTTTCCATTCCTCTGATGCTTCTGTCTCTCTCTCCCTCTCCTCTGTTTCACATTATAATCTCTCCATCTCCTCTGTTATCTACCTTCCCCTCCCTGTGCGCACAGCTTGCCTTAATAACATGGGATGTACATGTAAATCCTGCGCTATTCTCCGCAGATTAAGCCACAACGCATCATCCCACCTCTGTTTTCTATCCGTCATCCATACCTCCTATGATCTCTCTTTGAATTACCTCTCTCTCTCGCTGTCTTTCTTCCCATTTTCACCCCCCGTACCTGCTGCTTTGATTTTGCTGGCTCTTCGCTCTGTTCTGCTTCGCCCCGTCCCTCATCTTCCTCCTCCCTTTCAACTAACTTTGTTTCTCTTTTAATCCCCCTCCTCTCCCCCTCGGTTTCTTTTCCTCTTTTAATCCCTCACTCTCCTCTCTGTCATTCTTGCAATTTCTCCAGGCTTCCTCTACACTTTCCCTTCATCTTCCCGCTAACCACCCCCTCTCCCTAAAAATCTATAAAAAGCCCTCTGAGTGTATTAGAACAGTTTGGTTTTTGCTTCCACCCCCACCCCCTCCTCTCCATTATAACA
Organism: Plectropomus leopardus; assembly: GCF_026936395.1. Lineage (NCBI taxonomy): Eukaryota > Metazoa > Chordata > Actinopteri > Perciformes > Serranidae > Plectropomus > Plectropomus leopardus. The sequence continues at coordinate 22,797,156 of NC_142186.1, forward strand.
GTATGTATGTACTGTACATATATCATGGTGTGTTTGGTGTCCCAGATCTGAATCAGGGCCCCTGGGGGACCACACCTCCTAACAGCGTAATGAATTCAGGGCCCCAACATGAATATTTCAAACTCTGCCTTGTTCCTGTTTACTTAATGACAGAGCTAATTCAAATGGCTCCATTGATTAAAAATTCATTTTATTTGTTAGATGCTTGCCTTTTATTTATTCCTACCACTGCCTACATAAACAGCCGGAGTGTGAATATGTGTGTGTGTGTGTGTGTGTGTGTGTGTGTGTGTGTGTGTGTGTACACGGAGCTGTTAGTGTGAAGATACTTGCCTACAATTCAAGTGCTCGCTTTGTGCTTCTCGCGATCCCCGTTTGAGTGCGTAACATGTGCTGTTCAGTGCAAAAGAGCACACGTGCATGTGTTTGTACGCGTGTGTGTCTGCGAGTGTTTGCATGGCCTAATTTTCACATTGTTTAGATTCTCCCATCTTTCCTCCAGAGGCCTCACTATCACAGAGGAGCAACTTCCTTTATCACAGGGAGAGAACACAGGAACCATACCGCTCTAATGCATTCAGACCTCCTTTATTCCATCTTTTCTTACCTTCTCATTTATTTGAATGATTGCTGCTGTTCCATCTTTTTTTAATACTTTTTATACTCACCCTCGCTGTCTCTGTTCCTCCCTCCCTCCCCTCTTTTTTTCCATATCCTTTCTTTCATCCTGATAAAACAAGGCTCTGTTTATTCCTATCTATTTTGGTGTGTTTGTCTCTTTGGTCAATGCCAGTCCACAACACTGCTCTCTCTCTGAAGGCAGCAGTCATGATGGGAATGATTAACAACTCACTTTATGTGTGTGTGTGTGTGTGTGTGTGTCAAGTTTTTTGCAAGGATTATTTGTGTGTGTGTGTGTGTGTATGTATGTGTGTGTGTGTGTGGGGTGGGGGGGGCAGGTGTGCATGCGTGCTCGGCCCACAGATCCTAAGTGACAGCTGATCACAAGCCTTCTGCATTGACGCATGTCTTCCTTTAAGTCCTCTGTTCTTCATCTCTCCACTGATCTCCCCCTTTCCGACTTTCCACGCGTCCCTCCTCTCTGATCCTCCTCTTTGTGTCGTTTACACTCTCCATCTTGCCTGCTCCCGTCTATTCTCTATCCCTTTCTACCTCTTCCAGATGTCGAGAAAGGAATCTCTCTTTCATTTGATTTTTATTCACCCCCTCCTTCCTCATCTAATCTTGTCACCACAAGGCCCCGGCAAGTGAGGAAAAGAAAAGCAGTGCGTGGAAAATGGAAAAATGGGGTCTTTATTCATGTAGTTCTCCCTTTTCTTCTTCTTATATGCCGCTTTTTCGCCGGAAGGGCGAGTTTGTCGCACATATCTGCAAGGAGAAAAGAAAAAAACGGGAGAAAAAACCCAGCGGAGGAGTGAGAGGTGGTGCAGAACAGCATGCAACAGAGAGGGAGAGAGAGTCAGAAAGTGATTTTTTTGAAGGGTTGTCAGGCCGTGTCAGAGTCAGAGAAAAGAAGGGACAAGAGGAGAAGAATGCGGAGGTGTCAAATCTGTTTATCTGCCTAAAGAAAGTGACAGTCGTTTACCAGCTAACAATCCATTCTTGCTGCTGCACTTCTCTCCGACTCCCTAGCCTCTGCCTCTTATTCTGTCTTTCACTCTATTTCCCTCCCTCTCCCCTAGAGCGTGCTTTCAGAAGCGGCCTTGCCAATTTACTGTAACTCTCCATCATCTTTTCTCTCTTTCCCTCATTTTCCTTTTTCATCTCGCTGCATTTCCTTTCTCAATCAAATATACATGGGCTTTTTTTGGAGGCCTCCCTCGCTTTCGCTCCTTTTCTCTCTCTTCCAAACATTCGCTCATGTTTTCTTCCGCCACTGTCACAGCATTTTATCTTGACATTTCAAAACCGAGGCGCTCTCTCTCTCCAGGAAAAATGTCTCAATTGTGCACACGATGTTGGGCTTATTCATGTGCTAGAGTGTGTGCGCAAGTGTTACCCTGCCTCTATTCAAGAATGTGTGCAGGCCTTCCATTTCGTGAAGTATTCTGATGGCCTTAGGCGTTTTCTCAGAATCACACAATTCATATTCTTTGCGTGCGGATGTCAACTTTGGCAACAGTCGCTTTGCGTGTGTGTACGTCTGTCTTTTCGTGTGTTTATGTGTGGACATTTCGAGATCGCTCATGTGTGGACAAGGATAAATAATTGATTATGCTGGAAGTATAGCCGCCGTTGTCTGCAACATGACGTGTGATGGATGCTGCGCTGGGGGAGTGTGTGTATCTATATATATGTATGTGTGTGTGCTCTCACAAAGAGTAATTATCACTGGAAGGTTGCTGCCCTATTGGCAAATGCCAAATGTTTTGTTCTGCTCTGCTCCAGGTTAATTGGCTGATTGAAGTACAAGACTCCTACTAATGCTTTGTTGTGCTGTAATGTGTGAGTGTGAGCGTGTGTGGGTGAGTTTGTGTGGGTGTGTGCCTTTTCCTACGCTTGAACCGTGTTAGGAAAGGACACGATTTGGGGCGAGAACAAAGAAAAGCAGTGCTAGAGGTGATAATGAGGGTAAATCCTGTTACGTGTGTGCAGACACACCAAGTGTTCTAAAAGGATAAATTCTGTTTACTACAACTTGGGTTTTGTGTTGTTTCTAACGGTTATGATAACATTGTGCTCGGCTATACACAGCCGAGAACATGCCGACATTGCTACAACAAAGTCTGGCGGCACGCGAATCACAAGATGATCAAATAAGTTTAATTATATTATCTGTTCCACTTAATCTGGAGGCAAAACATGAAGTCAACACACCTGCGGTGTTAACCCCTTGAAACCTGCAGCGACATTGCTTTCCTTGTTATGCTTTCAGACACTTTGATACACTTTGCAAGTATTTAATCCCTTGAACTCTGAGCAAATGGGTTGATTAATTTTAAAACCACAGGGTATAAAAGGCAATGAGTGAAAAAAGTTCCACAAACTGCAAGAAATTAGTAAATTTAAGAAAATTGTTTTAAAAAGGTAAGGGAACAGTGTCTAGGGAAAAAAGAAAAAAGCTAGAGAACAACTTTTTACTTTAGTGTGCTTGTGTGTAGGTTTTCTTTCTTTTTTCAACTCTTTTTCATCATAATTTTCAGGTAGTTGTACTTTTACAGATTTCCTGCTAATTTTTGGGTCAGTTCTTTTTCCGTTGCCCATTGCCTTCTTCCCATGTTTTTAAAAGAAATGAAGCCAATTTGCTCAGGTGTCAAAGGGTTAATAATCTATCAAAGTGCAGGAAAAGTGTGTGTGTACAACTGAGGCAAGTCCTGTGCTTTATGATTAAAGTTGAGCCATAAAGTGGTGGTGTAAACTGTGACCATTTTTTAAAAAAAAAACAACTTTCATTTTATCGAATAAAGTTCTCTGATGGTACCGACATCACTTTTAGGGTAGCAGTAGTGGTGCTGGTATTGACATTTTTTAAATGATAACCAGCTGACTATTGAGGTTCTGTTTTGGTTCCATGTTTTAAATTATTTTTTTGCAGGATAATAGCAAAACTTTGGTTTTCATGAAACTTGTTGGAAGGGTGTAAGATTAACCAAGGAAGAAACCATTCAAATTTTTAGCGGCTCTGAATCACAGGGCGAATACACAAATCATTTTTCAGTTTTGTTAACTTTGCCAGATAGGGCATTTGGTCTTGGCGGGGGTCTGCACTTTCTGAGTGCCCTTCTAGTTACCAATATAAACATTTGCCAAAGCTACAAAAATAAAACCCAAGTTGTTATAATTATCCTTTAGGAATGTGATCCAAGATGACAGACAGCAGCCAGACTCTGACACACTTGGCTCTAACTACATTTTGTTAGAGTACCAGCTGACCTGAGTGTTGAAAACACTGCAAGAAAAAACGTTCCGGGACTAAAATGTCACTTATTCATGACAAGAATGCGTGAAATTCCTTGGACATGTGTGTACATGCGAATTCTGTGTGTGTAAGAGTGCTCAAGAGAGAAACAGAGATAAAGTGTGCCCTTTCAAGTGTATATATGTGTGTGTCTGCGTCTGTGTGTGTGCGTAAGCCCGTGGATCAGAGCGCTGGTTAAATGAGAGGGGTAATGCTGTAGCTTTGTCAGAGCGACGAGGGGCCTAACTCAGCATTAGTCCGACTGATCTCCATTTGTTCCACCCGTGTAGAGAGAGTCAGATGGGGAGCGAGAGAGCGAAAAAGAGGGAAACAGAGAGACAGAGGGAGCGTGATGAATTACATAACCATTCGGGAGTTGGGATGGGGCAGAAAGGTTGGAGGGGAAGACAGACGATGGAGCGAGGCAGAGAAAAAAAAGGAAAAAGATAAATTGTGAAATTGAAAACACTGTTTACTTGTGAAAATGACATGGGTCCGCACTCGTTCTCACTCTGAAACATGTAATTGCTCATTTTCCCTCATCACACTACACCTAAAATTATATCTAAAGATGCATGTAAACATCAGTGTGGGTCCACACAGGAAATTGTGTTTGGGATAACCATAGGTTGCACCACAATTCCCAAATATCAACAATGTGCTGTACAAACCTGAGCGTCAAGTGAATCGATTAGTTTACGTAAATACTGTTTGGTGGTTGGTTTGAAATGGGGAAAAAACATATGACCCCAAACAAGGGACGTCAGTTTTGGTAAATATTTCATTTAATTTAGCTTTTGATAGGCTGTCACCAATAGAGTCCTCCAGGGATGACTTTATTTGTTGGCCGCTGTGGAGTTAGCTACAGCCTAGTTCCATCGTCAAAAAGCCTATGTGATTTTTTGAGGGGGATTACCGTAGAAAATGAGCCCTGTACCAAACAAACGTTTATAATACTTGCACGTTTTGCGTGAAATAATCCCAGATGGACCCAGTGAGTAAGTGGCTTCATTTTGACCACAAAACCTTTTCGCTTTGTTAGCACCACTAGCTGTGCTAACACTGCAAACAGTGCTAACAGTGATAGCATAGTTAAGGGAATTTTATAACTAAAAATTGAGCTGTGGCTGGATGTGTTACCACAGCAACGCTGTTGGGTTGGGACGACGTGGTGGTATTTGTCACATGAGCAGTGCCGCTAGCTGGCTACTACCAGACCCATTGTAGTAAACTAAAGAGAAATAAAAATTAACCTATAAACCCACATGTGTAACTGGTAAAAAGTATTCTCATCAGGTAACTGATTAATGGTTAACCATTAACATCCCTAATTCAAACAACCAGGCATGCAAACGTCTTCTAAAAGACCACTGTACACGTTTACTACCAAGAGGAGCCTAAAAGCAGCTTCTCTGGGCAGTTCTTTCAAGTATCTGCTTTTTTTTAAGTGTGAAATATTTTAGTGTGGACAGAGGGCCTAAACAAAAAGATGCATTTTTAAATATGGCCTGCTGTGGGAGTGTTCTAAAAGAAGAAAACAAGGAATTTTAAAGGCAAAAAAAATGGTAGTACAGAAAAGATGGAGTGGGGAGCAGAGAACTCTGGAGCTTTGTTGCTCGGGTATCGTTTCCCCTCCTCTTTCTCTCTTTCTCCACCATCGCAGTCCTTTGATCTGAGCTCATGCCAAATTTAGAGATGTGGTTTAGCCCTAACCTTTCGTCATCTTCCTCTCTCTCTCTCTCTCTCTCTCTCTTTCTCTCTCACTCTTGTACATAGGCACACACACATTAAACGGCACTGATAAGTCTCTCTCACTCTCTTTTTCTCTCTCACACACACGCTGCACAAATCCATGCATTCACATGGCTTCATGCTGTTATAATTTGGGTTCCGCGTGAGTGGGTGCGTGACGATGACAGTTAGAGGACGGCATGAAAGAGCTGCCACCCAGTCCTCGGCTTGAGACAAGCTCATAGACCCCAAAGCCCTGCCTATCTGCCTAACCAGCACCTCATCACATTATAACCAAGTCGCAAGTCACTGACACCCCAGGCCTTTTTCCAGATGTAATTATCATACACTAGAAATCTCCCTCCTGCACTCAGTGTGCCACCAAAAAATGAATTCTTTGAAAAATTACCCGTTTCTTTTTCTTCTCAACAGTCGCGAGGGCTCAAAGACTGTAATCTGTTTTCTGGAATGAAGAGATGTTATGCATAGTCAAAAAGCAAGAATGCATGAAAGGTATAATTAAGAAATCAAAAAGCACATGATGTTATCAACAGAGCAAGATTATTATCATAAAGGAGAAGAAAAGACCGAGGAAGTTGAGAAACACTGTCACAAACTGAGATACAAATAAAAATTACATTGTGGAAATAGAAAGAAAAGAAACCTAACAAATGATGCTTACAAGAATAGTCCATCAAAAGGCACACGCTCTGACAAAAAGTTTTCTAGATGCAAAAAAGGAAGAGATTTTAAGAGAGAGGTAGCAGATGCAAAAGGTTTTTATTCACCTTCCACCTCTTTCCTTTCTTTCTTTTGATTTGTCTTTGCTGTTTGTCTGCTGGCCCATTTGGTGTTGCACCAGCATTGCTAAAATGCCCACCTTTCATGCAAGGCTTTTTCTCACATTGTCACCTTTGTATATGAAATAAGTTGATATTTTTTTTTACTCTTAAGAGCCTCTCCAAGGTTTTTTTTTTACTGCCAGAGTCCAGGCCTGTTTTTCTTTTATGATTAGACTGCTTACCTTGTAACCCACACACCTGATACCAGCTGGTGGTAAGCCTGGAAACAGCAGAAGCTACATTTGAGTAAAACCTGAGCAATACTGGTGCTCCTGCCGCGAAAGTTTCTATCCAACCACGTCACAAATTAACACTGCTTGGTGGCATATCAACCGCTGCAAAAGGTGGCTTTTGGTGTCAGTATCTTACGCCGAAATCACTAACAACGTGGTGGTATTTGATGACTACGGAATGAGAATGGGCTGACAGTATTATAATAAAGACCAACAACATAGCAACTACTCGTGAAGCCAGAACATCTCAATAGCCCCATGGTGGTTGGCTACAGTATATGTCATTAATCCCTGCCCCCTCCATGTTGGCAGATGAGACATGGACCAAACTAAAAACTCAAAGTTCACAACAAATTAATTTTTCCTAAAGATGGTTTCTGTCATTTCTGGTAGTTCTTATCATGCTGGTGTTTGTTCAAGTGTTCTTTTTTGTATAAGTTTGGTTGTAAGTGGTTATTTGATGCTAAAAAAAAAGGGGTATGATGTCATGATGAACAGCTGGGGGTGCCGGTTGAATGCCTGTGATCAATGGTGCTGCTATTGATTGGCTGGACAATGAGAAGTTGATACCGTGGAGGTAGCAACTGGTGTGATGTCACCAGTCCAAGATGGCAGCTTAAAGTAAAAAACAATGCATTTGTTTTGTCAATTTCAAGTGTTTTGCAGGATAAATTGGCAGGGTAAGCTTTTCAGCCCACTCTGTCCAAACAACTAAAGAAGCATGTGTGATCGGAGGAATCAAACCAGTGACCGTCCGTTCGGGCAGCATCTCAACAGAGATGATCCCATAGTTTCAGAACCACAGGCGAGGAGATAGTAGTTTTGTCCTAATCCTACTGTGACCTTTAAAATCTGAACAGTGAAGTGGACAGAGACGCATTTAAGGAACCCAGACCTAAAATGAAGCTCTCAGGGAGAAAAAGAAGTTAAGGGTTTGCTTGTTGTAATGGGCCGATATGGTGTGTTTATGTTGCGCCTGTGTAATCATATTACACCCACCCTGACCTTGCTGCTGGCAGGCTTCCAATTTGAGTCGGTGGCCCACAGCGAGAGTGTGCGAGGAGGGCAGCAGCAGCGCTGAATCTGAGGCTAGTTTTCAGAATGAGGTTGTTGGTGGTGCACTGTCTGAGCCTGAGGGGTCGAGCATTAGCTGTGGTCACAGGGTGTATACAGAGATTTTGTGTGTGTTTGTGTGCAGAGCGGATTGCACGTGTGTTTGTGTGATCTCAGATGAGCAGTCAGTTCATGTGTAATTTACTGTGCGTGCAGGTGATGCTGCTTGGCGGTGTGTTGTGTTATACCTGAACCTGAGGGTTCAAGCAGAGGTTTTAGATGGAGTATGAGGAGGTTTTGTGTGTTTGGGACGGCCTTGTAAAATTCTGTACATCGGTTATCGGCGCTCTTGGGCAATGTAGTGCGTGTCGCGCGAGCAGTGTTTTCCCTCGCTGTGACAGGTGAGAGGTCAGGACATGATGGAACAAGGGAGGGAGAGAGAGAGAGAGATACAGCGGCTGAGCTCAGTGAGAAGGCCAACGGTCTAATGAGACCTGGCTCCTGCCCTGCAGCAAGGAGGGAGAGTGGGAGGAGGAGGGATAGCAATAGAGGCAGGTGAGGAGGGGACAAAGAGAGGGAGAGAAGGATGAGTCAAGAAGTTGATTATGCTTTGTGGGTATTGTGACAATTTCCATTTTAAATGTTTAGCAGGAATTGGGGGGATATATTGGCTGAAATGGAACATAATATATAGGTGTGTTTTCTTTAGTTTATCACCTGAAACCAAGAAAGTTTTTGCCATTTACATGTAGTGGGAGGGGGGCACTCGTCCACCATGTTGCACCTTTTTGTCAGCCGTAGTGTCCGCCGTAGTTAGCAGGCCAGCAGTGACAAGCTGAAGAACACTGATTTGAAACATAATACTGCTTTATTATGTGTTTACTGGTATGATTCTCCTGGTCTGTTTGTTTTTGAGAGTAAGAGACCCCCTGCGGATAATTTGGCTCTTGGTAAAAAACCTCCTGAAGGTTTGGATCTTAAGTTATCGTCTGTGATGATTTGAATAATGTCAGAAAAAACAATTATTTGTCCCATTAAAGTGCTTTATACAGTGTTTATACTTGTCATCTCCTGGTCCGTTTGCTTCAGAAAGGAAGACACCTCTGTGCATAATTCGGCTCCTACTAAAAACCTCTTCAACAATGAAAACTGAAAGAATTTGGCTCTTGGTAAAAACCTCCTGAATGTCTGGATTTTTAAGTCAGAGTCAGAGTAAAAAAGGTTAGCACAGATTAAGCACTGGATTGCAGCCTGTTTGCAATGAGTGAACAGCATAGGCTAGACACTGATTTTTAATGTGATGCTAATTTTTTTCAGTGTTTTTACTGGTTTAAATCTCCTAGTCACTTTGTTTTCAATAGGAAAAAACATCTGTGGATAATTCGGCTCCCACTAAAAACCTCTAGAGCGATGAACCCTGAAGGAATCCTAACTGGGAGAAGTTTCAGCTGGTTGCAATCTGCAACCCTCATCACTAGATGTCGCTAAATCCAACACACTGCTCTTTTAAGTTTTGATAACCATTTGGTTCTACTTTTCATTTTTGCATTTCTTTACTTCCTGATACCACTGCAAAAGAGAGTCATAGTGTTAAACATCAACATCATCTGGAAGGAATGAAGAACAGGAGTTGTTGGTGCAGTTGCAGATGGGGGGAAAACAAGGCTTGAGGCAAGAAGTTGATTGAGCGAGAGAGGAGGAAAAAATGAAATGAGTGTAATCAGAGAGAGAGAGAGAAAGAGAGAGAGATATTGATAAATGGCTGAATGGGAAACGAAGAAAGATGAAAATAAAGATGAAGAGGCATGTAAACGAGTGATCTTTTGGAGGCACGAATAGAACAGTAGCAAATGAGATAACCTGAGGAGAAAAAACACAAGAGCTGGAAAAGGAGCAAGATTAAATGAGCTAAGTGAGTCAAGTGATGCCAAAGGTGGATTGGGGAGGTGGAGCTGCGAGACGGGAGAGCAAGAGAAGAGCAAGTTCAGAGTCTTAGTATCAAAACATCTCCTTCTGACTTGCCAGTTACTTCTTTATAATGACTTTTCTCATTCAACCTGCAGTCTTATTACTAGGGCTATTCAGTCAGACTGCCCGTGTGGGTTAAGTGATGTTGACCTGAATCCTAAGTACTCCTGTCGCACCTCTGGACCCATCACACAAAGCCATTCATTACCAGCAAACTGAGAGCTCAAAGGTGATTTAGAGCGATTTGATGCCCTCAGCTACGTATTCACATACTTCACTTTTGTAGGACATGGTGCTCGTGTACTGTAGTTTGAAGTAATTCAGAAAATGTACAGATGCATTCAGACTGCAGGCAAATCAGATTTGTTTCTCAGAGCAGATCTGTAGGACAAACTGTGTTATTTCCAGGTGATGAGATCAGATCTGTTTGTCCAGACAATACCAGTCAGTCTGCACATGTCGCAAGGGTAGCGTGACGTGGACTTGAGTAACTACATAGTGACTCTGGCGATGAGGGTTTCAAAAGCAGAAGCATGAGAACTGGAGGTCATTTCGCCCTCCAGACGATTGTGCTGTCAAGTCGCAGTGCAGACAACGTGATCTCATCCTTGAGGCTCAATTATACGCCCTTAACATATGAAAATAGATGCTTTTGTTTCAAACACTGTAAATGTCACTCTCCTCATACGTCCATGCATTCTTTATGTTGGAAGAAACACAGCCAATAGATGGCACTAGAGGGCAGAGTCAAATGTTTCACACATAAACAAATGAGGCAACATTGGAGGAGATCGTAATAATAGACCTTTTAAAGGAGGAAGCCTTGTAGATGGAGAACGTCTGCTACAGTGTCTTGCATGAACCGTGCTACACTACCCCCACAATCATTGGTGGTGCTGTGTTGTGGCAGAAAGTGGTGGTTCAGAGAGGAATCAGATGGTCGAGACACAGGTATCAGATGGGGAATCTCTTTATTCACAGCGGCCCTACTTTTCTCCCACCCTCCAGATTGCGACATGTTCTTTTATACCCACAAATGTTTGTGTGTTCAACATTTGTGTGTCCCTTGTATGGACAGTTTCTCTTAACATTTCGGCAAGATTAACTTCCAATGAAGGAAACAAAAGGCTTACCACTTAACTTAGACTCCAACCAACAATCTCCACTTACTAAGTGTGTGTGTGTGTGTGTGTGTGTGTGTGTGTGTGTGTGTGTGTGTGTGTGTGTGTGTGTGGCGTACTTTGCCTTTTCCCAGAATATTCTTGGCTCCTTCCAGATGTTTTTCCGTACTCATGCTCTTGGCTTCTTCCCGATGTTTTTGTTCACGTTGTTGACCCGGCGCTCACTTACTGGCGGCCAACCAGGGACGTAACCTGCCCTGAATGTTTGACCCTATCATTCTCCTACAGCTGCTCCATTCATCCGTATCTGTGAGCCCTCAGACGATGTGCGCAAATATGGACAAAATAAATGCAGAGAACAAACAGAAGGATCCGTCCATCTCCGTATCTGTTGTTCATTATAAATGATTCCTTGCTCATCGTAATTTGTTGCTCGAGCAGAAGCCTTGGTGTTATGAAAATTATGTTGGGGGCAGCCTTTTGCGGTGTATCTTGACGCAGTAAGAGGGGGTTGTCAGTTAGGTTTCGGTAACAAAAATACTTGGTTATTGTTGGGAAGATGCAGATGTCACTGAAAACATCAGGTTTTGAGTGCCATGAATGCAGCAAGAAATGTAGATGTGTGTCGCTAAAAGAACACTCAACCCAAGTTGCTGTTAGATGGTCTTGAACACCAGTCTCCTGCGGGGTCAAAGTTTGGTGCTTGTTGAACCCATCTAACGCCACTCTGCCTGCCCTGAGCGACTTTCAGACTCTATATAGTGTGTCTGTTGCTATGAGCTTCTAGTAATGCATGGGTCTACATTGGTGGACAGCCCTGTGAGTCTCACAGTGACGCTAAATGGGGCTCCCTGTCCCAGCTGCATATTTTGACACTGAAGGAGTCAGACTAGGCTGGTGCAGCCAGTGCCGGAAGACAATTTATTTTGGCATCTGTCCACAAACTGTAGTTCTCCATGTCTTTCTCCATAGCTCTCTGCTAGTGCAGTAGCAGCAGGATTCTCCTCAGCACTTCCGTCATTCTGAATTTGCCATCGTTGTGTGTCGTGTTGCGAATGATCTAAAAGTTTGAATGGCCAAAGAGAGCACTGAGAGACCCATCCCTAGCAATCTGATTGGAATCACATATCAAACCACCTTTAAATATGGTTTTGGAACGAATTTGCATGTGTTTTTTTGTTGTGTAGATGTTTGAAAGGCAATTTGGATGCAATCTGGACATGCCAAAAAATGGATTTGCAGTCTGAACAAGGCCTAAGACACTTTCAGACAGATGCAACAGTGTGCAGAGTTACTTTAAATCTCTGAGCTGATAGGTGAACTTTTTTAATCCAGCAGGGTCAAACATCAGTCTGGACATTGATTGTTTGTACGACTTTGGTTTTTCAACTGCTGAGTGAGCGTGTCTGAGGCAGCAAAGTCAGCCGGTAGTAGAACAGAGATTCATGATGTTGATGCTCAGAACTGTCTTTTGCAGTTCTAGGCACAGGTAAGTGTAAATTTGAGAAGTGCTGACAGTGTTTGGAGAGCGTTTAGTGAATACTGGAATCATGCATTTGTGTAGGAGTTGTGGAAAAAACTGTAATGGGTGATGGCAGCATGAAAACCAGCATGGCTTACCTTTTTTATTTTGTCATCTAAACCAGATTGCTGTGTAAACGCTTGGCTTAGATAACGACATAAGGAGGTGTTAGGCTACATTACATCCTGTGTATTGTAATTAGCACATCCCTGCTATTACAGAAACCAGGAAAAACATTTAAACTGTGGAAAAAACATCCAAGGATTTCAAGCCAGAGTGAGGAGCTGGCCATTAACAGGTGTTTCTAAAAAAATAAACTAGAAATATCCACTTAATTTACAAAGTAAGAGACTGGAATAATATCACAGCGTAATGAAGGGTATAATTGTAGTAATGACATTGAGTGTTTGTGCCCATGAAGCTGTTTACCTGACTGCATAGGAACACAAGCTTACTTTAATGCAAACAGAATTGTGAACGCTTAAAGTGCCATGCAAATGAGGATAATTTGTAACCGCTTGTTACATGATGATGTAAATTCAAGCAACCATGCAGGTCGTATTTGTATAATTGGGAATAAGGTGGCTTTATTTTAAAATTCACTTACAGTGGGTAACCATAACATCCATTGAGAGAGGGTGAAGATTGGTGCTATTCTTTTTTTAGCGACTCAAGCCCTCAGCCCACTTCCTCCTTCCCTGTCTCCTTCATTAATTACAGCCTCTGTTCTCCTCTCTGCCTCCCACCTCTCGTCACTCCATCACTGGAAAGAGGTAGAAATCGCTCTCACCCTGACTCGCCCCCTCCCTTCCACACCTCCATTCCCTCTTTTCACAGTTTCCCTCATCCTTACATGTCGCCTCATTTCCTCCTCTCTCTCCTCTCACATCTGTCCTCCTCGTTTCCACATCAGCGTCACGTTTCTTTTTTCGACACTATCTTTCCATCTATCTACCCCCCCGGAATAGCTATCTCTCCATCTTTTTCCCCTCTCTATTACTCCATGGGTTTACTTCACAGCTTCCCTCATCTCTCCCTCTCACTTTTGTCCAATGGTGTCTCTTTTTTTTCTGGAGCACACTCTCCTCTTTCTCTTTCTGTCAGTGGAATGGAAGATAAAGATCTTTAATTAATCAATCCACATACTGTTGCAGACACTGTCTCTCTGTCTTACGTCTCCGGCTCCGCCGCTGGAAAAAGATGACCTTTTCCACCTTTTCTATAATTCATTCCGAGAATACAAGAATATTATTTTTCCAGATTTGGTGGGGTCAGTGTGGTCATCACCTTTGCACACCTGACTGAGCATTCACACAGGGAGAAGGGTGAAAGTTTACTCGCATTATGAGTCAGAATTAAAAAGCAAAAATAGTTTTTTCATGTAGGAGTTTTTGGTGATCTTTTTTATATCGGGTTAATTAGGACTACTTCAATTAAAGACTCAGTAGCAATTTAATACTTTCATGTCAGCTTTTGCAATCACTATAAAAAGTTCAGCTCTTCTTAATGATGAAATTTAATTCACATTGAACCCCATGACACATTCATGGGAAGTATAATTTGTACTGCAGGACCCCCCTCACAGGAGGTCAAGTCACATGACTTGGACTCAAGTCAGACTCTAGTCAAATATTTGATGACTTTAGAAGGTAGAAGGTGAAAGGTAGATTTATTAGTCATTTTTTAAACAAAGTTTTTCAAACAAAGTTTAGAAAACAAAATTACATTTGTCCTTGATCCTGCTACATCTTTGGAGTTGAAGGATGTGTTGATTAAAATCAGCAGCTACTATTAAGATTCCATCGGGCTGCTCGGGCATGTTGCTGCTGATGGCATCACTCTATTCCTGCAGTGCATTTTTTGACTTTGCATTAGAGTCTTGTGTCCTTATGACTTCCAACAAGGTCCGCCCATCCAGTGCAACAGCTTGATCTGGGTTGTTAGGGGCTAACCATGTCCTTGCAAAGATGTGCGCAGAGCCGTTCCCCCGCCGCTGAGCGAGCCCCAATTGCATCTCATCCACTTTATTCTCTTGTGACCGGACTTAAGCCAGAAGAAGACTTGGTAGAGGAACAGCTCTCGGTCCAAGTCGGGTCAGCAGCGTATGCCATTGGTGGGGACCCTCTCGCGGTCTGCTGCATTCAGTCCAAACCTCACACAGCTTTTGCCGATGTTGATAAAAACAATTTAAAAAAAAGACTTACAACTCGACTTGATCTGTAACACCAGTGACTCATGACTTAACTTGGGACTTGAGCCTTTTGACTTGAAAATACTTTAAACCTTCCCCCAAACCCAAGATTCAGAAATATTAATTAAGAAAGTGCACCACAAATCTATTAATTTCCCTTAATTTCCTGAATCTGCTTAACATTATCTTTGTATCTCATTAAGACAAGCAGCACGCATTATCACTTTAAAGGGAAGAACAGTCTTCCTGAAAATGTCTCACAAATTTGTAAAAAGAAAGTTGTAGACTGTTTTTCCGATGTGATATGAGTTAAACACACAAGACAGGAAAGAAACCTGTCAAAATTAATTATGGCGTTATACTGGCTATATGGTATGAAAGTGCAACGTCAGCACTGCTTTTTTATGATCAAAATCAGTTGCACTTGTTTAATAAAACTTGTTTAAACAAATTAATACAACATTTTAAAAAGCATTTGTGATTTTTTTAAATTAATTATATTATTACTCTTTTGGCAAATGGTGCATTATGACTTGTTTGGGACTCAAAATCTTAAAGGACTTTGGACTTGACTTGAAACTTGTCAATATTGACTTTAGACATGAATGCAGAGACTTGACTTTCTTGTGACTGGCAAAACAATGGCTTGGTCCCACCTCACCGCTTGGACTCAGTAATCCACAAATGAGCAGCAGCTGTGCACTAACCTTTTTCTTACTGTATACCAAGGTGTTTAAAGTGTGACACTGTTAGACACCCCCTCACTGTTCAGTGCAGAGCAAATCAGCTAGTAGCAGTTTCTGTTAGCAGTCTACTCAATGGATTACTTTCAAAGTGATGCAAAGATAAAAACATGATAATTTTTTGTGTGTTATGGAGTTTTAGGGAGAATGCTTTTGAATGGTTTCAAATCAGATTTATGGATGTTTGTTCACAATGGATAAAGTGCAAGTTACTGAATTTAAAAATATGTGAATCATGCCTGGGCGTTCACAGTTGACCAAGTTATGAGTCAGGAAAAGTGCAACTTTTGACGCAAATTGTGGCAGTCAGGTGCCAAGTGTTTTGAAGTACCTTAATTGCCGGCATGATCTGTGTCACAGCCACTGCTGCAGCTCAGACTGCTGCCTGTGTCAGTGTGTGGACCGAATCAGCTGGACAAACTACAGTAACTAACTTCCATTTGTTTTCAGCGGCATGCACCTTCCCCTCTCACCTCATGCGATATCTCAGCCACACGTCTTTTCCTACCCCCTGGGGACGTGCTCCCTTACAGTTTGAAAATGTCCCCTGTCTATGATACAAACTGGAGGGAGAAATTCATGGATGCCTGAAAGGCTCCCTGCTTGGCTATGGACTATCTTTCACTTTATTGCAGCAGACAAAATCCTGCTTGAGTTGAATTTTCGCCTATTTTCACCAAATTTGTGGCACCAAGAACAAACAATGTCTGTCTCGCTCTGTTGGCCTCCTTCCATCGGATTATACTTGTATATTTTGAATTTTGGCAATCTAGTGTACTCACTGTAAGTTACTCTGAACAAGAGCCTTGATCAGATGCCCAAAAATCTAAATGTCTCTCATGTGTCTTTCTCTGATTTACAGCTGATGAACAAGACCATATTGTTCCTTTCCTTGCCTGTTGGCATCATTGTTTCTTTGCCTTTCCTATTTGAACAACCTCACGCCTACTGTTCCTCGTAGTGACGGTAAAAGAGCTGTCAGCACACGAACACACATTCACACAGATGTTTACACATTACACCATCACACATACAGACTCACTGTGAGCCATGATTGTCTTCTGCAGACAATAAGAGCCAAGAGTGACCTCTTGCAGCATCTCTGTGTCTCACACTATCTCTCTGTAATCCCTCATCTCTCCCTCTCCTCATCTCCACCTGCTTCTCCTCCATTCTACTGTCCCTGTCTTGTTCTGCTCCGTTCCCTATAGATGATTTCTTTGTTTGCACTCCTTTCTTTGCTAATCTGTTTTCTTGTTTTTTATTCACCCCTCCCTCTTTCTTCCTCTCTTCTTTGTTCCCAGTTTTTCTGCCTCTCATTTTGCTTGTTGGTCTCGCGTCTTGTTTCCATTCTTGCTCTCTTTGTTTTATCTCTGCCTTTCCTTTTATACAAAGCATGTTGTTTTCTCTCCTCATCCTCCATCCCTTTGGACTTGTTACACGAGCTAGATCGCCATTTACCATCGCACTACCCCTCTGTCCTTCCATTTCTGCTCTTCTTTACTTTCATCTCATGTAGCCCTTTACAAGATCCACTCTTGGCTGTATGTTTACCTCTCCAATTAAATTAAATGAATCAAAATTAGAGTTAATTACTCTTCCTTCGCTGGCAAGCATGGGAAATGACTCCGTGTTACAAGGGCATATTTCACTTGTGTAACAAAAAGCCAAGACACTTAGGCAATATGTCTAAAGGGATAAACACTAATTAAATAGTGTGATTAAAAGACACTGCAATGTTGGAAAGATGGTCATGCCCAATTTAGCACAGCTCAGCATGCCACCAATTTGACAGGTTTGTTTGCAGCCTCTGTGAATGACATTGATATAAATTATTTCACTTAGTGTAACATTGACAGGATTCTTTAGTTGTGACTTGTTACAACTTCCAGATAAGTTGATCTGAAGTTGATCCAGCAAAACTTAACCCATGCATACATTATAATATATTTTATGTAAATAAACATTACCATCATTAGTAATTTTTATTCTACCTGTAGGAAATGTTTGACCTTCAATATTTTAGCATTTGTGGTCAGAAGAGAAAGGGTGATGCATGCACATCCTAAGGGTAAATATGAGATTGAGAAAAGAATTTCACCACACAACCTGGTCTTATTACCAACTTGTCAAACGACAACACATGGCCAGTGGCCATCAGCATCAGATACTGATGCACTAAGGCACTGTTTAGTGGTGATATGAGAACAGCAGGCAGTGGTCATTTTTTGATGTGTCGAGCAACTGCTGTGCTGTGTATGATAAATTATTATGAATTATAGGTGAATAATTGACTAAAGTATTTTACAATGCCTTGAAATGTGGCTCAACCAATCATAATCAAGGACTAGAGTTATCTGTCTAATGAGCAGAAGTTAAGCTCCATTCTTGGTTAGATACTGTAGATTCTGATGAACTTCATTGTTTATGATTGAGAGCTCTAGAACTAAATAGAGTGCGTGGTGAGTGAGTGGGGATGACTTTGAACTTCGTAATGTTTCAAGTCAAATTAATTAAGATGAGTTGGCAAGCATGAAAGCCCTTATAAAGTCAGAGCTAATATTTCAGCTCTGCACAGAAACAGTCATGCTGCAATGTGGTGAATTGCTATGCTACCTACAGTGCCACTCAGTGAATGCCTCCCTCGCCATAGAATTACACAACTTCACCATGTAGACATTTACCTGATATACAGAAAAATGTGGAATATATTTAATAGTAGAATAACCTTCAGTCACTTCACTGAGATCTAAAATACTTACCTGACAAGCAAAGAAAAGCTTACGCTAACTGTCTGACCCATGAAAAAGATTGCAAAGGATTTGCTCACAATGCTGTGAAAATATAATACCCAGTAAGCACTGAAAAGAGAGCTACAGTGAAGGAAAATTCTTTTTACATCAAACCTTGAGTCATTGTCAATCAGTACGCTGTCTCAATTGTAGGGAAATGGCTTTTCAAATTTAAGCATTTTTGAATGTCTTATTTCACCAACAGCTCAACAAAATATATTGGCTGCCTCTGTATTAAACAATGAAAGTCAAAATGGAGCCGTGGTGTATATTAAAATGTGGACTTCATGTTTAATGCATCAATTTCTGATTAATTATCCCTTCTGAGATTGTGACGTGTTGAAACTGATTTGGCAGCCAGTGACTGCACCCCCTCCTCTCTGCTTTGAGTTTCTGAATATTATGGGAAGAGAAGAAAATAAATGGGCTTATATTTACACATGGACAGCAAGTGTACTTTTCCATCATATTTATAATGTAAGAATAGAACTTGCACTCTCTGGCGTCTCCTTTTGTTTTGCTATCTATCTTGCATTTCTGCAGTCTCTCCTTACCCCTCCTCTCTCCCTCTGTGCACGTGTGTCCACTGT